>NC_134241.1:76124323-76339323 GCF_965152275.1 Natator depressus | reverse complement strand
TTTTGTACTGAAGGTCTGGTTAAGCTACCAAATCTCATTGGAATATAAAGGAGAAAAGCTATACTCTGCACTCTATTCTACACTGCAAAATGTGTGTCAGAGCATTTCCATAGATATCTCTTTTGAAAAGATGCTCTGCAAAAGTGAGTATGTAATGCCACTGATTAATGCATGTATCAGTTAGATGAACCTCGGAGCCTCAGTATCCAGTTCAAGCTCAAGCAATGCTGGCTGGGTCAGAATTTTGTTCTATGGAATTTAGCTGTAGGATAATGTCAGCTATGGTGGTAGGGATCAGTTTGTCTGGTAATATGGGGGTCAATTGCCCTTGGAGGAGAAAATTCCATTTTGATAGCTTTCATTGGTTCTCTGCTACTATAATATTATTTGATCTAAAGGGACTCATTTTGATTGATGCCAGTGGTGGGAAGACTCCAAATTATGCCCACTTTCACCAAATGTTATGAATAAGGAATATATAAAGAAGGAAATACTATTGATGGGCTACATTTCAGCCATTCAAAACAAAGTGACTGCTCCAACGCAGTTTTATACACATTACATATACCTGCATACCACAAACGTTAACAGAATTATATTCAACATTGAAAATAATATGGTTCCACAGTAGCAATGTCACCACAATGTAATTCTCATAGTATACCTATCATCAGAACCTTTTACTTTAAATAAATTTAATCCCTTGTTAACTTAAATAGTGTTCCTTGACTAGAATTTTTCTTCTTAATTTGAATTGTTTATAATGCCAGTTTTTTGTCAATGGGTGGTGTGGTATAAATCAAATACAGAACTTCCTTTTTTAAAATTTTACATTTATTTCTTGTGTGTGAGACATAAAAATCAAGGTCCAACTCCTAACCACTTTTGATCATTAAGATCCCATGGCAATTTTCTATAAGAGTAAGGGTGTTAAATTAATCATGGCAATCTGGCCAAATTCCAGCTCTGGTAATTACATTCTGCATACCTAAAATTCCCCCTGTAGTTACAATTGAAGAAGTTATTCTTCACTTTCCCTCCTAAAAAGCAACTTGTGATTTTTTTTGCAGAGTGGCTGCCACTTTCTGTTCCTGAGGTGTTTTCATTTCAGTTGTGGGTGAGTGATTGCTATATAAAGTGCTTTGGGATCCTTTTGGATTAAAAACACACAATATACATATAATACATTGTTTATTTACAATATTCAAGCATATCACTTTGTCCACCTAGGAGTTTGTTTCACTAAGGATTTGCAATTCTTTTCTGTACCATTTGGAATGCAATGGAAACATTTATTCTGCTGCTATACTTTTAACCAAGAAAGAGTTATTTTCCACAGCTCTGAACTAGAAAGCAAAACATCATGCTGATTTGACTGGAACCAGGGTAAGGAATACAATTACTGTTCTAGCAAGACTCTTTAGGCCAGTAGTAAGAAAACCCATTCAAGGTGCTGAATAGATCTCTTACAAGGTCTATAGGTCCTACTATTGCTCCATTTGTTTTGTCAGATAAAAGGAGTCAGTGGGATCCCCTCTCCCTCAGAAGAAGTGGAAATGGGGGATTCTCACCTCTGATTTCTGCCAGTCATTACACATAATCTTTCCCATCCTAAATGGCAGAAGAAGGGGGAGGCAATGATGCTGTGGTGTAATGACATGTGAATCTATGAAGGCATTGGGCATCCCATCTCAATGTTATGTCATGAAGACAAATATCGCAACACGTCAAGGTACATCCCAAGAGTGTTCTATGGGGCTTGCTGATAGCACTGGGTGACAAAATAGCTGCTAAAGATGTTGAAAGTGGAATACTATTGGCACAGGGCCTGGTTCAACAATACATTTAAATAGGTGCTCATCTTCAAGTGTGTGCTTAAGTGCCTTGCTGATTCAGGGCTTTAGTCAGCAAGAAAATGACTGAATTTGAAAATTAATCATTTGTGAGAATTATTATTAGTCTATGGCCATGTCTACACAACGCCGTAGTGCAGACCACAGGGGTGTGAACTGCAGAGTGCACTGAAGGGTTGGATGCTGCTTGCATGAACTAAAACATACCTAGTTCACATTAACGTAGCCCTCTTTAATGCTCTTATGGAATTACACAGGATACTATCATTTATTTATTTATTTAATTTATTATATGTGTTGGATACAGAGAAATAATAGGTTGAGCTGACCCTATGATAACTAGTCTAGAGGAAAAGGTGATCTCTAAGGTTAGACAAGTACTAAACAGGGAAACATTCAGTAACAGTTGGGGTGGGGAGTCTGCTTAGGGCTGGTAAAGGTGGACAGTTGTCAGTTTGCCTACTGCAACAGAATCTCCAGCCCTGCTGGCTACTTTGCTTCCAGACAAACTGCTTTTTGAGCTGAGGACAAATGTATGTTGTACAGATGGCTGGCTTAAGTTTTTAACTTACTAGCTAAGGCATGCTTTGTAGGTGATAATGTCTCTAACTATAACAACCAAAATGTTATGAATTGATTTCAGCATGAGTTATTCAAGATAAGATGGAATAAGAGCAGCTGCTGAAGCAAGAGTGTTTAAACTAGACAAGGTACGTTCCTTGCTTCTGACCTCCATAGATAAGCATTACAATTATATATGGCTGCAATACTATTCTGTATGAAGAGTACTAAGTGGGCAACTTCTAATTATTTTACCTTTACTGTGTAAAGCTAAAGAGTCTAAATCTATGACTGAAAATAATATTTTTAAACAAATTTTTAAATAGAATTGTTGACTGATTTTTTTTAAGATACATTTCCTGTAAGCTTTGTTTTTATGGTGGTACTTAGCAATCTGGTTCACCTCCCACAAATCCGTTTGATAGGGGGAGTTTCATTTTGCAGTCTTCTACTGTAAGGGCCAGATTCATTCACTGGCTTGTGGGTAGTCGGATAGTATCTATATAGCTGAAGTACTTATAGTGCCCCATTACCACACTCTGAGTGACTCACAGGAAATAGTATATTTATTCTCATGACATTGCTGTGAGGCTGGCTCCATGAGGGAACTCAGTGTGGGAAGACCACCACGGCCTGTCCTCTATCCAGAACTTCTCTTCACCCCAAACCTTGTCTCAGTCTTTTGGACCACTGTCTCTCTTGCAGCTCCCTAGTCACACTCATAGCAGCTGAAAAAGGAGCCCTACTAATAGGTATGCTGCTGGGGAAAAAACAGCCCTAGGAGAAAGGGACAATCAACCCCCAAGAGCAGGAGAGCTGTAGAGGAAATTCTTCTGCCATCAGTGGTAAAAGCTACTTCATAGCTCCTTGTGCAAAATGAAAGTTGGTGGGATGGGTGGGATCCACTCAACAATCTTTCCCAGACTCAATGAGACAAGCAGATGCTAAGAGGGAACGGGAGTGGAGAGTCACTGAACAACTTCCTATGGTCCACTGTTCCACAAGGTGGAGGGAGCACAGGGAAGTCCCCACATGGTGACTTCTGGTAATATCTCCTCTCCCTCCCATCCCCGTTTCTCACACTGTTTCCACTATCATACTGTTTTAGAAGTTGCTGTGATCTATGCTCAGGGCTAGACCTTATAAGTATCCCAGTCTGATCCTTACAGAGCTGTGACTGATTCCCTAACATCTACTTGGCTAATATGCAAATAGCTACTGTATCAGCCTGCTCACTCATCAAATCACTCTACTGCAAATATCCCTATATGTCAAAAGTCAGATTTTTTTTTAAATTTTGTTGTTTTTTTTTTATAAAACAGTCAGTCATGGAATCCATGATTCTCATGAGAGCATAACAGAGATTCATCTTTAGTTATAATAGCAAAATGACCTTGGCACAGGGCATTTCCTGAAAAACTAAGGACCAGCTGAGGTTAATGGCCTACAGCTTTGCCTGAGGCCATGAAGTCTCCCAGCCAGTCATTAATCCCCCAGAAGTACCCTGTGCCTTGATCATTTCTACTTAATTAAAGCTTGTGATCCTCAGGATGCCCCCATTTCACCAGGAGACTCTTTTTTAGTTATTTCAAGGAATGTGCCTTATGTAGCCTCATCTCCTTCTATCTTTCTTTCTCTCCCTCTCAAGATATTTGTCATGACATATTCCAATTTCCTTTCTAATGACCAATGTTTAATATGGCTTACAAACAATTATTTTTTCTTTCATCTTTGACATAAGCCTTTAGTCCAAAGTTGAAAAATTAATTCATTTTTTCCAGGAGAAAATACATCTGTGGTTTCTGCATGAGGGACACTGAACACAAAGTAAATAACTACCAAGGTTTAAAGAGCTTCCATCTTTAAAACAAACAGAAACTAAATGTAATACATCCAAAATGAAGAGAAAATACAAAATTATGTAGTGGGGATGAGTAAGAGAAATCACACAGGAAGAATTCATGAAGTCCTCCACCCCCAAAAGAGAGCATTTTTACAGCATATTTTTCCCATCATAAGAAAATTAAAGAGCCTGCCAACACTTGCACAAAGACATATATATCAGTGGTCCCACAGACTTCAACAGAATTATTCAGATACATAAAGCTAAGCACATGAATTAGGGCTTACAGGATTGAGGATTAAGATCAAATAAAATAAAGCAGAGGCCAGGAAGCCCACCTATGTCAAACTTCTCCTTTGAGTCAGTAACTGTACCCCCCCACACAATACTTTTTTTGTAGAGATTGGATCAAGTTGCAAAATATGGATCTGGATTTTTAACACTCCAAATTTCAGGCAGTTTAGATTCAATATGGAGATGCTGTGAAATATGGACTAGATGGCATAATGCATTATTATTCTTATTATTAAAATAATGTTAATAGTACCTAAGTTACATCTACATTATTATTTAAATGACATGCAAATTCCCTATAGGAAAGAGTTTACAAGCTGAGGTCCTGATCCTTCAAATTTTAATAATGTGAGTTCAATAGCCCTTATTCACAGAAGTAGTTCCACTGAAGTCAAAGAACTGAACTATATATGAGCACGTTTGCAGGGTCAGGCCCTAGGTTAGTATCCATACTGAAATCTATACTTATTGTTCACAGCTTTGAACTAAAGCCATACAGTTTCAGTGTGTAGCATAATTTCAGTTTCAGTGTGTTTTAGAATGTTGGGAGAGTTTATATCCTTGTGATGAGGACACTACTCAGTCCCCATCCTCTGATCTTTCGCCTCTGATGCCCCCAGAAATTGCTTAGATCCACTTTCTTTCAGTGCTTAGTCTATATTTTATTCCAAACCTTTCCATTAACACCAGTACAGTGCAACCTCAAGTTTTAACTCCTACATCTTTTAGTCCCTCCTTAGCAGAGCCCTAGGAGGAAACAAGATCTCCCTTGTCTTGGGAGCTCTTTCAACGCGGGCTCAGCTAGCCCTATCCTCTTTCCCTTTATAACACTTCCTTCCCGGCTTTTATCAGGTTAGTCAGCAGAGGGCTAAATAGTTAAACCTCCCCAGCCTCTCCTTCTGAGTAGCTAATTGCTTAATTAGCCATCACTTGGGAAACTAATTGAGGCTACAGTGATCAGAGTGCTGATCCACCTTTCAAGCCTCAGCACTGTCACAATCCTCTTCTGAAATTTGCAGCTAGTGCCTCTTTCTATAACAGGCTGAGCCAATACTCCAGAGCTGAACTCCCTCACCTCTCCTAAAGGTAACATCTGGATTTAAACTTTGAAACTTGAACTTATAGCTAATACTTACCCAATAATCATAACAATTTTAAAGGAGACATTACAGTTGCCTTCCAAAATTTTGCTTACTCACTAAGCCAGGGTGAGTAATTTCTTTTGATGGGAGGGTATAATTCCCCCCTCCTCCCCCCACCCCGCCTTTATCCTCATGGTATAGACTGAGTGAGAATATTTTGCATCTTGACTGGTTAATTTTCTTGACAGTTTTGCAAGGCTGAGTTACAATGTAGTGTATAAACAAAAACTCAAAATGTTACATATAAGAAAATAAAACTGTCCCATGACTGGCTGGAAAGAGTCAAGTAATAAGTCAGTAAGCTTCTACTACATTATTTCACACAAGTAAAATATACTGAGTTTTAGAACAATGTTAATACATTAGATTACAAATGCCTATGCAAATATATGCATTATTGCACCATAACTGGCTACTTAGCAGTCATCATGGAAATTACAGCCACCATGGAACTTCACTAGAACTGGCCCAGTAGGTAATTATTTTATTATATGGTATAGTTTTGTCCATACTTTTTATTATTTCAAGTCTGCTGGCCGTAACGTTGCCAATATGGCATGTGTTGCTATCTCACGGCAAAGGAAGACTTGCTATTTTGAATGGATTTGGATACTGATGGACCAGAAAGGAAAAGAAAAGTAAGAGCTAACCTAATGCTTTGAAGTGAGGATCAGAATGCAAATTTTGCCAAGTGTTCAGATCTGGGGTTTTGGTTCAAGTCAATATTGAAAATAAATAAATAAAAGGTGAACCTTTCTGGGATGTGTTAGATTACACCTCCCTGAGCCTGGATTATGGGTACATTCTATACATATTTATTTTATATTTTATTTGCAGCTCATATTTAAGGCTGCTGCTTCTTCTCACAATGGAGTAAATAAGCAATGGAGTGTCAACCTTAACTTTGAATTTCCCATCTTGTGTTGATTCATGCCACAACCTCAGTACTATTTAAAAACTGGAGTTCTCTGTATTAAATTCCCATCAAGGAGCCTCTGAAAGATCTGAAGGACCTTCACAGTTGTAGAGTGTAGCATAATTGCAAATGAAACTACTGAAGGTAAACAGCCTATAAGCAGAAACGTTGGCCACTCACAGAAATAACTCTGATGCCCTTAAAGATGTCTGCATTTCCAATGATATTATTTTCCAGCAAACAGGAGAGAGAGACATTTCAACGGTAAGAGAAGAGGTATTATGTAGATTAAAAATGTATTATTGTTGCTAACTTGAGCTAAAAATGGACCTGTTTTTTTTTTAATTCACTAATCATTTTACAGATCAAAGAAATTATTTTCTAAGTGCTCAAACTTTGAGCCTTTCAGCAAGGACAAACTTTGAACCCTGTTTAATGATGCTGTGGAATACTTTCTTCTCTTGAACTACAGCTAAAAGACTTGTAAAAAAATGTTATTTCAACACTGAAGCACTTTAAGTGACTGACTGAAACCACACTGTATAAAAAGTATAACTCAAGCTTGGCAGAACTGAACTAAATAAATAGTGATGATAAGCGACATATCTAACAATGTAGCCTCAGTGTCTTGTCATTAACACAATTATGTCAGTACAGTCAATCAGCACATTGCCTTGACTCTAAAGCAAGAGTCTGAATACATGCTTTTAAAGTTGGAGGGAGGGGAAAAGAGGAGAATCACCACATTAGATGAAGCAATGTGACTCCACAGTTAATCATGCGTTTTTAAGAAAACAAGGTTATACATTTACACAATGCTTTGTTGCTGGATTAATGCTAAAATAATTCTTTGCATTCAATACTATCCATAATAACCCTCCAATGATCCAAAACAAAAAGAGGACTCAAGACAAAACATTCCTTTCACAAATGAGAAACTGATTTAGTACCTGAAGTGATAATTAATGCCATTCAGTTTGGTTTCAAGTGGAGGTGAATAGCACAAGATGAGAACATGCATTTACAAAATGCACTGCTCTCTGAAGGGCCTTTGCTATATGCTGGGAGGGTGAAAAAACCCACACAGTCAGCAGTGGCAGGTGATGGCATCTGCCAGCATTAGCTATTCCATACCAACTGAATATCCTCCATGACAACACCATTAAAGCATAGAAAGTCTGAGCAGGAGCCAGAATAGGCAGCAGCAGATTTACTAGACTGATACTGGTTGTATGGTCCCTGTGCTATTTTTATCCAAAATAGAATAGTAGTAACAGTTTGTCAAAGAATGTTCTTAAGGTGAAATTCACCTCCATAAAACTGGAATGATTTCAACAGGAGATATGCCTGAGTAAGGACTTCAGGATATTTTTCATATAAATTGTTAATGTAATGTTAAGGGCCAAACGTAAGCCCCAAAGGCAGGGAAGTTCAGAATTAAAGCTGTCTCTCAGTCCTTGCGTCCCATCATTGCAGCAGTCCTGAGAATTCACTGATGGATTCTGAAGCCTCAGCTGGGACAACATCCATTAGGCCCAGTCCTTAAGGTGATGAATTCAGTAAGGGTATGTCTGCACAACTGCTGGGAACAAATTGTGCAGCCAGGGCCGACAGCCTCACGCTGGCAGGGCTCAGGTTAGCAGACTACAAATAGCTGTGTAGACACTGCTTTGGGGTTCTGGCTTGAGCTGCAGCTGGAGCTCTGAAGACCTACAGAGGGAGTAGGCTTCAGAGCCTGAGCTCCAGCTGGAATGTCCATGTTGCTATTTTTAGTGTGCTGGCCCAAGCCCCACTAATACACATTTGTCAACTTGCTCCCAGAAGCTGTGTAGACATACCCAGTGACTCTTGTTACATAAACTCCGATTAGATACAAAATGAACAGGTCTCTGCAAGATAACAATGTGCTGATATTCTAGATACCTTTGCTCTTTTGGGGGTTTATGAACTAATTGCAATATTCTGTGTAGCATGCTAATAAGAAACAAGATTTAGCCTCTCTGGCCACATTGACCAAACTGCTGTGAGCTGCCCTAACCTACTCCTGACCTTCATGTAATTCCACTCTGATCCTCACTCAATTCTCCTGAAGCTGCTCTGAACTCAGCTGTATTCCTCATGCTGCTCTAAGCATACTTCAAGCCTTCCCATTTGGCTCCCATTCTTTCTCTGATTTTCTAATACTTCCTCCTTCATACACCTGTGATCCAAATACCTCTCTCTGCAACCCTAATTTCCTGCTCCCCCATCCTCATCTCAGCTAGCACAATATTGATCTGAACTTCCTTATCCTCAGCCATTCTCCTTAGATCCCCTCTTTCCCCCCATGCAGCTCCAATGCTCTCTCTTCCATGCCACTTTGATGTTCTCTACTTCCATTTGTACTGTTTTGATCCCCTTTCAGATTCCCTAGAGCCCGAACAATCCTCCCTGAGCCTCCTTTTGCTGCTCTGATCCTTTTTCTGCTTCCCCTGTGTGGCTGCAATTATCCTTCAACGTTTCTGTGTCCCTCAAATCCCCTGAATCTCAGCTATGTAACATACACTTTTCTTAGTATGTGTACTACCGAAATCAGTGGAAATTTGCAGCTTAAAAAATAACATGAGATGTCTGCCATAGAACATTAATGCAACTTAAAAAATTATTGTTAAGTGTTTAATACGCTCTCTTAGTAACAATTTTTCAAACCTGTATATCCCATCTGTTTTCACTGGTTTTAGCTGACATTTTTAACTGATTGCCTTCACAATTTCAGTTTTAAATATAGGTACGTTATTAGGGCATATCAGGCAAGGAAGCACTAGAAACTACACTATTATCATTCTCTTACACATTTTTGATCAATTTTGATTAAAAGGTTACATCCCAATTAGCAATTTGTATGCCAGGTTATGGCCTGATGCAAGTTGAAATGGCTTTTGTAATAATCCTTTGAAAAACAGGCCTCCTTCTGGAGATAGTGCAGGGCCTTCAACTACGGTGGCACTACGGTGCCACTATAATATTGTGTGTTGTTTTTGGAATCTCATTTCTAGATTGCGTGCAATGTGCATTAACTATGTGTGCGATGAGACCAGGAGTTTATTTGAATGCTTATTCATTAGAGGGAGGACTGGCAGCTGGAAACCTGTGGAGTGAAGTACCTCCGCCTTTGCCAATGGGATGAATAATTGGCATATAAAGAAGTCCATAATATTTACTGACTTGTACGGGGATATCCGCCTTACAGAACAGAAACTCTTACATTTCTTAAGTTCCCACTTTTAGGAGGAAATTTATTTTAAAAGGACCATTCTCTCTATCTAATTAAATACAGAACTAGGTATTTTTCATACATAAAAGTTAAGTTTTCATACTAACTGCTGGTTCAAGTACATGTTCAGTTAACTTTCCTCTCTGTTTAAAACTATGCTGCATCAGCAAAAATTCAGTAAGGGACATTAAATATCAAATGTGCCAGTTTTGTAACTATTAAGTACTTCATTAGCTTCTGTTTTGGAAACTGCATTTATGAGCATTTTTATACAAAAGGGCATGGCATACTTGGCCTTGTTTAACTCTACAACATAGCCCCCACCAAAAATCATATTTTAACATACTGCAGTGTATATCTTTTTTACAAACTTTTTTACAAACAAAATTTAAGATACTTTTTTCCCGCTTGTCTTAGAGAATGTGCGCATCCCTGTAAATGCTGTAACCTCAATCCCCACTGTTTAATTGTCTAAAATAGTTCTTGGAAGTAGGACCAAAAATGTAAAAGGAAAAAAGCTCTTGGAAATTCAGATACAGAACAAGTGAAATTTGTCCATGCACGAGTTCCAAGATTTCCATCCATTTCTGTTATGTTATAATACTGGTTAAAAAAGAAATGTTATCTACATATGTGCATGCACGATACAAATACATGGACACACAGACGAATGACTGCTACACAATTTCTTCTGTCTGTTTTATATTACATTAAATAGAGTTAGATTTTTCAGCTGCAATATATTTCTGTTACTATCTGTTAGAGAGAAAACCTCATACTTTAACAAAGGGAAAAAAAGGAGAGAAAAAATAAATTAAAACTGTGTTTAAAATGCATCATCTAGCCTAACCTTTACTCCATTAGGGAAAATATGCCTGCAAAAAAGATTAAATTCAAATTTGCTTTGCTTTTAAACCTACTTAAGAAGCACCTATCCTATCTGTCCATATAAATTCCAATGGAAAACACGATGACATGCAATTACTAATCTCAATGTACACAGCTATGCCTCGGGGACTTGGTGGTTCATATTTTACTGTTCTGTAATCAAATACAAAACTAATGAGTAAAAATATGCTTCCTCCAATAAATTCCCAGCACCTGGACAAGTGTCTGACAGGGAAATGGAGGATGCTCACACAAAATTCATTCTGCAAAGCTATTAAAGTGTTATACTTGCCAACAAGTGTTCATTAAACAAGAATGAAGGATCTTTATGCCAGTTTCTTACCAAAGGCTTTTTAATATTTTAATGGAGAGTAAAGACTATTTATCTGAACTCTGATCAGTTAACGTTCAAATCTGTTATGAAGAAACAAGGAGTCCTTTATAATACCTTTCATAAAAATCCACTTTGCAATGCTTCAAATAAAGACTAAGGACTGTAAAAGATTATGCTACATATAAACAAAATCAGTATCATTTTGAAATTATATGGTTATCCCTGGAACTCTTTAGCACATTAGAATCATGTTGTATTTTTATTTAAGGAGTGGTTAACAACATCCATGATACAAATGAAAAATAGAATTAGAGGTGACTTTTCTTGTACAAGAGCTTCTTCAGGTCGCAGATGGGGGAAAAAAATGTAATGGGTCTGATGAAAGAAGTGGAAGGCTAACAGAATGTACAAAGCTAAGCCAGATACCTTTTTGGGAAACAAAAGCATTACAAAAGATGATGGGGAAGGCTGGATCAATGGTATCCAACACATAAGTTTGTCTAATAGAATCAAAGTTTAAAACCAAACCAAATGAACATTTAGTATATCTTACCAAAAATAAGAACTAGATTGTGAAATAAAAGCTAGAAATGGCTGCTTAGTCAGGACATATGGATCAGGATCCAAACTTACTAATCTTTTTTTTAAGGATGGTGGCAGTTTGGATTCAGGGTTTTGGCTCAGCCCATCAGAGATCCAAGGGTGCAGCCATATACTTTGGATCATTATTTGAACTTCCCCAAAGCTTGGGAGTGATTAAATTCAGGGTTGTAGTCTAGGCTTATCTCTAGATAAAGAGGTGATTGTTATAATTGTACATGCAGTGCACTTAGGCCCCAGTCCAGCAAAGCACTTCAGCAGCATGTGCTTAACTTTAAAATGTTTTGATGGTTTAGGGACTTAGTGCTTCATCCAAGCTCTATTAAAGTCAATGGAAAGACTCCCATTAACTTCAGTGGGAGGTGGATATAGTCATCACACAGCATCTCCCAATCCCTGTGTGCTTTACAGTTCAAACAGATTTAAAAGCAGCAGCATATGTATGTCTATTTAATTTTAATTAAACTAAAAAGAACTTTCTGAAGAGAAATAGGAAGCTGCTTATGAGAATATGGAGCACAAATACTAGAGGCCAAACTTTTAAAAACAATTAAAGCTGCTAAGGTAAGAATGTGAAAACATGTATTTACATACGCAAGTACCCAATTGTGCTAGCAGTTTTTGGGTTGTGTGTATCAATAGACCATGATTAGGTTTAGGGTTAGACGGCAACTATGCATATATCCATAAAGAAAGGTACAGTATTGTGGAAAAAGGTATTTTTAAGGAGCATGAAACGTAGGGTTTAACAGGATGTAAAGCTGTCAGGAAAGGATTTGTGAGGGAGATAGTTTAATGCTTATTAATTAGAACAGAATTGGCAGCTACAAATCTGAGGAGTGAGGTATCTCTGCCAATGGAATACGTTAACTGGCATAGAAACGAAGAAGTCCATATTATCCCCCTCATTTCCTCAAGGAAGAAGTGGCTACTCTGTCATCACCAAAGTTCGCTCTCTGTACATGTCTGGAGTGCAGTGCTTCTAAGAGGGAAATCAATGAACAGACTCAAGGCTATCTGACAAAGCTCAGACTTATGCTGGACCACACGTCAAGATGGGCCTGCTGGCATAGATTACTGGCAGATGGGAAAATATTAACATTAAGCATGCAGTCCTGCTGCCACTGGAGTTTTACCCTTGAGTTCAATGGGAATAGGATAAAGCCCCTGAGATCAAATCTAATGTCTTATCTATTAGTTGCCGCCTTGACTGTAAGTTTGTTTGATATTTAAATAATATTTTAATTGATTTTTTCTCAGTACAGACATATATAGAAATTCAATAGAGTAAGAAAGATCAGCAAAGTACAAACAACTCCAAAAACAAACCACAAAAAATAAATAAGAAAAAACTAAAATGATTTTTTTCCTCTGGTTCCTATTTCCACTTCAACTGCTGCTAAGATGCGTATCTGCTATTCCTTCATAAAGCAGATGAATTCCTGATCAAAACTAATTAAACTTAAGTTATATTAGCATTCATTTTGAATACTACATTCATAAAATGAATCTTTGGTCATTTCCAAATACCAGCTTTTTAATACTAGAATGATGACACTATCCCCCAGCCCCCTCCCATTTTCAATTTATGGCCTCAGTTCAGAAAATTTTAAGCATGAGTAGTTCTAGCAATTTCAGTGGGGCTACTCATGTACTTAAGCACATACTTAGGTGCTTTGTTGAATTGGGCCCTGTGATCTCATACATTAACACATTAATCAATTCAGACTAGAAACTTTTAATTGAACCTCCTTGTAAAGCACCAGGTACAACTATGGAGTTATATAAGTAATATATAATAATGATCAAACGTGTGAAGGATTCTCTTTCTCATATCTTCTACAGATATGGGCATCCAGGAAACCTACATTTAAACAGATGAAAGTCCAGTAAGTTATCCGCATGACTCTAAACTGTATTGACTTCAGTTATGCCTCTGCTACTGTTATGCTAGTGAGGTCTAAGATCCTGCATGCTGCTAAAATTCTCAGTTTCCCATCTTGCGCTTGCTGAACTGACAGGATGACTTGGATAAGAGTATTCTGCAGTAAACAGAAAGCCTTAGAGAATGGGACAAAGTTGAGACCTATTGCATCAGTTGTACTGTTTGGGATGACTGGCACATTTCCAAAATTGACTCAGGCAAACCTTAATCAGTCAGTACAGCAAATCTATTGAGTAATCCTTCATATGTCACCATTACATATTCCTGATAAAATAACACTCAGTTCCCTCCTTGTCCCATTGCCTTTTCCAACGGAGTGATCTTCTCTCAATTTTAAGTGGTACATTATACAAAAACAAAGGAGATTCACCAGATACTTGTATTAACTGTGCCCTCATTTTACTGTTAAAAGTAATGTCTTATACCAGTCAGACCGCCATTATGAAGAACCACAAAGTGTACTACTAATATTCATTACTTCAGCCCTATAGGCACCCCAAGAGGTAGGTAAGAATTACTATCTGCATTTTACAAATGGGTAACTGATGAACAGAAAAGGTATGTAATTTTGGGCAAGTCACTGAGGCCTTGTCTATACGCGGTAAGTCGACCTAAGTTACGCTACTCTAGTTACGTGAATAATTTAACTGAAGTCGACGTAGCTTATGTCGACTTACCGTGGTGTCTACACCACGCTGTGTCAATGGGAGACGCTCTACCGCTGACTTCCCTTACTCTTCTCGGGGAGCTGAAGTCTTTTGAGTTTCAGGTCCTGTACTTATCAGGTAGCCTGTGATCACTCCCTCGAAATCAGAAGAAGGTGATGGAATATTTCTAATGTATGGAAAGACCAGGCTGAAGATTCATATTAATGTATTACATATTCGGGTCAATAATTTGTTCTGAGTCACAACATGCATACATGGTCTAATTTTAACACTGAGAGGATACTACATTAGTTCCCTAAAAACAAATTTTTAAAGACAGGATAGTCCGTCCCTCCAAACACTCATCCTTAAACTATGGGACTCTTCCAGCAGCTTCACATCTGAATGGTAGGGGGGAAGGAGGGTCTCTCTTATCCACAAACATACTTCTTTATGTATGAAAATGCCAACATGGTTGTTTGCCCATGGTAGCCTATGAATAAATAGAAGGTGACACTGAAGGCTGGGAACAAGTGAGATATGCATAATAAAACGTAAGGAAGCAAAATGACTAACCACCAGCAAAACCTACTGTAGCATTCACTAGGAAAGAAGACCAAACTCCATTTTTTACACATAGATTTGCAGATTGAAACTGAATAAAAATAGGCTACAAAACACCCCCCACCATAAGCCCAACAGATTGTTTTCATACTAAAACCTGAAACAAAGATGAGCCTTGTCCCTGTACGTTAAAATGTCTTACCTTATAAGGAAGCTTTTGACAGCACTAGATAAACTCACAAAAGCTAATGAAGATTCCTCCTTAATACACATTTCTTTTTTCCAGTTTGGACTTGAAGTGACAACATTACAGAAATACCCTGCAGGTTTTTATTTAAATAGCATCCTATAAAACAATGTCCTCTTGTCAGTCACCACTAATTCAGCAGAAGTCAAGCTATAAATCTGTCCAAAGGCCAGCAAAATGCTTAACTTGGCACATCCCTAATAAATTTAGGAATGTAAGTTTATTACATGAACCTTAAGCAGGTTTGACCAAGATATTGAGATTTTTGCTTATGGCAACCGTGGCTAATGTGGATTGGTATTTTCATTACAATGCACCCCACAGCATTTCCCAGCAATGTCTCAGGTTTCCAAATTGGACAATAATTTTCTACATTATCTGCCATATCACTAGGTGTTACAGCAGAAACTCCATCACTAAAGCTTCACACACTTTAACGTACTTAAAGATAGTAAAGACTTTTCAATAATGCTAATTCTGCTGAATAAATGAGGGAAAATTAATTAATACTTCTATTAATGTAACCTGATTTCACTTTGTTCAAGTACAGAAGCACTTACAGGCTTTTAACCCAAGCTCAGATATATTGTTTCAGCTGAAGGCAATTTTGAGAAGTGATTTATACTGTAATAAGCTGAAAATGATTGTTAAGAAAAACAGTAAGATTTGGGGTTCTAGAATCTATATTTTGTTGTTTTTAATACAATATACTTTTTGATTGCCCAGACACAGAACATCTCGTTATTACAATTTATAAAATGCAAGCATGTTGTAGCTCCTTTCTCCCACCTCCCTCCCTTTTTATGTTAAAGAAACAATCTTCCTTCAGTGGTGAAATATTATATTTCTGGCCACCAGAAGAGAATGTGCTTGTGGTCTTACCTGGCGAAGGGAATTCATGCTATCATTAGTTTCTGCAGCAGCAAAGACTTCTGGTTATTAGTGGCTGCCACGACATGAAGGCGCCACTCTGCATATTACATTATACCCATTACAAGCATAAAGACACCATTTAACATGCTGCAATCTCAAACCTGTGAATGTGTAGAGTCACTAAAGTCACTTCATGAAAAATACAACGTACTGTGCAAAAGAAGTATGATTGATGCACACTGAGCAGACTGTTTATCAGACAAACACATTTTGCAAACTTTGATATAAATTGTTAGTTTTCTTATCTCACTGACAATGTAAAACCAGTACCTTTGCAGAAACTTCCCTGAAACTCTTTAATGACCTCTAAACAACATTATCTTATCATCATCTAACTCTCGACTATAATAAATCATTTACAAATACGCTAAAAGAAAAACTGATATTAGAAATATGGATTTATTTTCCATAACTATAGACTTCAAGATGTGGGGAGCCTTCCAGAGGAATTGTGTGATCCTAATAAAGCACTCAAGACCCTCAGTGCTTGTGGGCATATTGTGAGAAAAGACTTTCTACTGAGATTTGTTCTTCCTTAACAGAGAATTAAGGAATGAATCTCGGTAATTAGGTCCTTGTGAATCGGGAAATCGTGCAACTACTTGTTGGAATTCCCTTCAAGACCTTTTCCACTCGGCTTATTCAGAAGACCTCATCCAGGTCTATGGAATCCAAAAACTTGGTTCGAATCTGGACTCATCACTGAGTTTTTTTTATTGACATTTTAAAAAGTTACACCTGAGGTGATCAGACTCAGGTGTAAAGGGGTAGGTGAGGGCATATCACAACTCCAAAGTACAGAATTATAAAATTAAATTATATACATTGTTTTAAAAACAGACTAACACATGCATTACATTTCACATTGCATCACATGCTTTATGATTGTTTTACTAATTTTGTTAACCAATCCCTGTATGGATCCTGAGTTTCTTATGAGCTACAAAGTGTGCTAGTAAGCAAAGCTGCAGCTGTAAATTTATCACACATTACTCCTTTTCTTACTATTTATTTATTTACTAGCTACATATTATTTACAAGCCCACTTGTTAATTCAGGCTTTGTCTATTGCTAACCTCCGTTTCCTTAGTTCTGTTTTCTTTCATTGTTCATGCAAGGACTACACTACTCTGAACACACACTACTCGTGTCTGCATGTGCTAATCCCCACTGGGTACACACACCAGATTACATGGGTATATGGCTTTGTAAGTTCAAAGTCAGGACTGGATAAACACATACTGACAGTTTGCACACAAAGGAGGAATGCATTTTGTATACACACAGATTCACATGGAACTGATTACTGAAAATCAGACTATGACACAATATGCTGGATACTTAATGATCTAATCTGAGTTTAGTGAATACCTCAAAATGTTTTTGTGAACCTTTTCTCAAATAAAATCCTTAATTTGCATCAACTGCGTTTTCACCACTTTTTGTTTCTTTTCCACAAATATTCTAGAAAACACATTCAGTAACATAAGGGTTTACCAAAGCAACAAATTTTAAGTGATTAGGAAATCTTCAGAGAACACGCATTTCTAACTCAAAATTTAATTATTCACACTGGAATCTGATTTGAAGAGTTATGCTTGTCAAGTCAGGGAGCAGAAACAATACCATGTGACCTAAGTGCCTAATCAAAACTTATCAGCTTCTCTCAAAATCAAATATTTTCAAGGATCTGCCTGAGACCAAGAATTCCTCACTGAAATTATTCTGAGAATAATTTCAAATAATGACTACATTATTGAAAATTGCCAGGTGTAGGACAAGCTGAAAAGAGAATCAGATGTAAAATTTGTCAAATTAATTATCTGCTGTGAACTATTCATGAAACTCTGGACATAATACTCTCAGCATTATAACATAACGTGCCAAGGTAGCTTCTGATTTTGAACTTGTAAAATTTAATTTAAATAATTACCAAAATTTGTAAGTGTAACAAATTCATCACAGGTTTGTTAGCAGTGTTTGAACTCAGGGTCTTAAAACACAGACCTCTATCACTTGAACTAAAGGAATAACCCTATTAGATGGCAGCAGTTGAATGCTGTTATGCTCTACGTGTACCTAGACACTTAGAAGGGAATATGACCCACAATTAACAAGCATGTTATATAGCATAATCAGGTAAATTGCAGGTGTAAATGAAAGTCTGTGCATGCAAATATAGAGGCAAAATTGAGACTGCTTTGAAAATTTGGTTCACTATACTTCATGATCATACGTTTTACAATTATTTTTAAGAGTTGGGTAAACCTAGTGTGTTAGAGGAATTCTGGAGCCGTATTCTGTGCACCTAGACACCAAGTAACAAAGTTATCATAAAGCTGTCGTTTCACCGAATCTCTTCTGAGCAGGCTGTGAATGTGCTGTTTTCTTGTGGAAATGAGCAAGACAATTCAGAAACATTAAGGGTTTGCAATTTTGCTCATTTCTAGGATTCAACCTTTGTTTTGCATGTTTGAAAAGGATGAAGCTAAGGGGTTTATATCACTTATTTTTGTTTTCCTTTGCACTTTCATGTTCTAGCTGTGACTGTATGTGTAAGTGCTGAAAGGCTCAGAGAAAGGTTATCCTTGCAATATTTCTAAGCATATCGGACACAAGAAATTACAAAGACCCCACAGAAAGTCACCCCTCCCATTAGACTTCCAGCTCACATTTCAGACTCAAAAATTATAGATAATTGGGAAAAACTTAGGTTAAAAAGATCCAAATTTATGAGTATGTTTCTAAATGATACCAGAATTTAAAACTAGTTGAAATTAATCTCTAGGCCTGTCAGCTCTTTTATTAGCCTGGAAGGCTAATTAGCAAGGAAGTTTGAATCCAGATTGAACTTCATATTTTTTTCTTACCTGAACCACAAACCCAGATCTGGACACCCACAGACTTTGTTATGGTTGGATCTGAATTCAAATTCAAACTTTGTGAGGCTTGGGCCAATCTTTAACTTGTAGGGCCATTTTTAAAGCATCTTCCTTTTTTGATGAAAGATTTTTTACAATGTGTTAGAATGAGTCACTGAAAACTCCAAATGGTCTTGTGAAATGTCTCATTAGACCAAAAGACCAGCCTATTAACATACTTTTGCCAAATGTGCAGTGTTTGTGTGATGTAGAAAAGGACTAGGTTGACATCACCTACTAAACTCATTTTTCCTTGTGACTGTTACCCAATTTACATCCATCTCTTCAAAGGTGAAAGGCAGGAGAATTAACCCTATGCTCCATCTAGTACCCAAAATCTTATGTAAAAATATGGAAGTTATGTAATCAAAACAAATCTTGCTTTAAAGCTGAAAATCCCTCACTGAGCAATATACTTCAATTTAATATGAATCATCATATGCAGGTCTAGACCCCTTATATTTTACAGCTCTGTTTAATTCCACATCTTCCTATGGCAGACAGCACAGATATAAAACATTTCATCACAGTGTTTAGTTGGAGGTTTTGTAACTGCTTCTGTAATAGAACATCCTATTCAAATTCCCAGCCATATTACTTACAATACTCTTTTGGATGTCAGGGTCACAAAACTGCGCTGACATGACTAATTGAGACTGAACTGAGAGCTATACAATGTAAAGCAGTACTGGGGAGGGTAGGGGAGGGAGGGCGAGAAAATGGAGATGCACTTTTTAAGGTCACATTTTAAAGAACAAGTATTGCAGATAAAACAGAAGTAAAATTACAAAGTATTTGTCAAGCTGCACTTGAAACTACAATAGTTCCCAACTCTTTGCTTTAGAAGACAAATGTTAATTTTTTCTTTTAGTATTTACCATCTGAATTATCATCCTTAAAGTATCACCATATTAAACACACACGGGGGGGGGGATGGGCGGGAGGAGGGAATACTACAGTGTGTCATTAACCACCGTGGTTATCAAAACTTAATGAGCTCTGAAATGGATACAATCCCAATATTGCAGCTCAGCTCATAAAAAATGGAAAGTGATATTTTATTTGTGATCTACATCATTCGCATCTAAGAATTATGAAATTAGGGCATTCTTCTACTTTTCACCTCTATTACCAATTCATTCATTGTTTTAGACATTGCCTATTCACCCAGTTGTTCAGGGTGTCCTAGCCTGCATGTAAGGGAAATCTCTGGATTCTGCAGGTCTTCCTCTATTGTAAGACAGCAGTTACAAAAACTACTGTATTGTTTGTGACTCTTACATCTGAAGGGTGTCATTGCTGAGTGAGTCTCTCTCTACACAATGAGTTTGACAATAGTTGGCAAACTTGATTATGACCTAAGTTAAAACAGTTTGGCTTGTCAAGAACACAGAGAGTCAAGCCATGTAATAACTATGTTAAAAGGAATTCTGCATTTGCATTCCTTAGTTCAGTTTCAATTTATTTGTTTTAATTTGGAATATAAAGCACTCATGCACAAGTTCTGAATTATTTAAAGTTATAAAACCACAATGCAGTCCAATCAGCTCACTCCTTCTACCAAACTACAGCACATTCAAACACCACCCCCACATACACTGGCAATAGCTCAATCTACCTACCTTTCTGCAAAGGCCAGATGCTGAAAGTATGGCCTGCAGCCTGCTGTGAAAGTCAAGTAAACACAGTTTTTTGGTCCTAACATATAAATTGGAATATTGAGTTCTGGCAGTTTGGATGGGATTTGCTATTATAGAAGCAGATTTTAAAAGGTGGTTACATCTTGTTTCTGTTTGTAGGATTGTAATAACTAGCTCATGTTAGCTGAAGGCAAGTCATCAGAACCCACCCCAAGTTGCAACCAAATTTGGGGAGCAGAGAACGTTGAGCAATTCTGCAACTAGCTCAGTTGCAAGTGGTGAGCAAAGTACTTCACTGTCAAGGAGGAATTTAGACAACCAATAAAGCCAACAAGTCTGATTACTGATATCCAACGGGACCAACAGTGTCAGGATCCAAATGTGATTTGTAATGGCTGTGTACAACAGCAGGGTTGGAGTGCTCCAGGTTTTACAGGTTTTAACCAAGTTAATGGTGGTCACATCAGAAATAAAGTAAGTGAAAAGCAGGAGGCTAAAAAGGTGAAATCTGACTCCAGCCAGCTTATATTCTACCAGGAAGTACTTAGACGTTTTCAGTAATTCTCACATAGCAGATGATGAAGTCCTACAGTTCTCCTGGAGATATTCACCATATCATCTATACCCATGTGGCCTCATTTGAGTGTATAATTTAAATAAAGCTGGTACATTATCAGCAATCAGGTGTACATGACTCAGTGTGTAAACTGAAAAAAAAGAGAGACAGATATGTTTTCTCCATTTTTTTTTTATTAAAATCTTCTCATCTCCTATACAGCTCAAATTAAAACTGTTTCTAATCATAGAAGTCTATTTGTAGGTAAGTGCTCCTCCTTCATGCACACCAACCAGTTAACTAACCACACAGCCCGTCTCCTGGGTTAATTGGACTGCATTTCACAGACTTGCAGGAGAAAGAACACCTCTCTCATACACACACATAGACATTTCACTTTGATACTACTGTATCTTTTAAAATTGCTCCAAGTGTTCCTTTGATTAAAAGACAAGAATCAAGTCATTCAAAGTGTTGAGGAAATCTTTTTGGAAGGGTTTGCTAGTTTGATTTCCCCTAAGTAAAATACTGAAATCACATATAAGCCCTTCCCTCTGTTCAAGGGTGCTATTCTCTATTGGAAAGAAAAACTGTCCTCTCCTCCTGTTGGGATTAGAGTAGGACTGGATTTGTGTGTCTTACTGTGGGCATCATGCTAGTTGCCTTTTTTGGGCATAGGAAAGATTTTTTCCCTCACTGCCAGACTGGCTTGGGCAATGTGGAATTTTTTACCTTCCTCAGCAGCTCATGGACCTGCGGGGTAGGTTTAGTCATGAAATTCATTAGGTCGCAACTTGGCATGTGTCCAATACAACTACTCATTCAACAGGGAATCTGGTTCCCTTATAAACCAGAATAGGAAGCCAATTAAGAGAAGGCATACCCTAAAGAAGGTGGGGAATGGGGTTGGGGCTCCTAATGTCTTCTACAAATGAAGTCACGAACAAGGTCAGCTCCCAGACTACTGCACTGGGCAGCACAGCATGGGGAGAAGGTAACCAGCCCTCTGTGGAGAAAGAAGTGGTTCGGGATTATTTAGAAAAGCTGGACGAGCACAAGTCCATGGGGCCGGATGTGCTGCATCCGAGAGTGCTAAAGGAATTGGCGGATATGATTGCAGAGCCGTTGGCCATTATCTTTGAAAACTCATGGCAATCGGGGGAGGTCCTGGATGACTGGAAAAAGGCTAATGTAGTGCCCATCTTTAAAAAAGGGAAGGAGGAGGATCCGGGGAACTACAGGCCAGTCAGGCTCACCTCAGTCACTGGAAAAATCTTGGAACAGGTCCTCAAGGAATCAATTCTGAAGCACTTAGAGGAGAGGAAAGTGATCAGGAACAGCCAGCATGGATTCACCAAGGGCACGTCATGTTTGACTAATCTAATTGCCTTCCATGATGAGATAACTGGCTCTGTGGATGAGGGAAAAGCAGTGGACGTGTTGTTCCTAGACTCTAGCAAAACTTTTGATACGGTCTCCCATGGTATTCTTGCCAGCAAGTTAAAGAAGTATGGGCTGGATGAGTGGACTATAAGGTCCACAGAAAGCTGGCTAGATTGTCAGGCTCAACGGGTAGGTGATCAATGGCTCCATGTCTAGTTGGCAGCTGGTATCAAGTGGAGTACCCCAAGGGTCAGTCCTCGGGCCGGTTTTGTTCAATATCTTCATTAATGATCTGGAGGATGGCGTGGACTGCACCCTCAGCAAGTTTGCAGATGACACTAAACAGGGAGGAGAGGTAGACATGCTGGAGGGTAAGGATAGGATACAGTGGGAGCTAGAGAAATTAGAGGATTGGGCCAAAAGAAATCTGATGAGGTTCAAAAAGGACAAGTGCAGAGTCCTGCACCTAGGACGGAAGAATCCCATGCACCGCTACAGACTAGCGACCGAATGGCTAGGCAGCAGTTCTGCAGAAAAGGACCAAGGGGTTACAGTGGACGAGAAGCTGGATATGAGCCAACAGTGTGCCCTTGTTGCCAAGACGGCCAATGGCATTTTGGGATGTATAAGTAGGGGCATAGCCAGCAGATCGAGGGACATGATCGTTCCCCTCTATTCGACACTGGTGAGGCCTCATCTGGAGTACTGTGTCCAGTTTTGGGCCCCACACTACAAGAAGGATGTGGAAAAATTGGAAAACGTCCAGCAGAGGGCAACCAAAATGATTAGGGGACTGGAACACATGAGTTATGAGGAGAGGCTGAGGGAACTGGGGATGTTTAGTCTACCGAAGAGAAGAATGAGGGGGGATTTGATAGCTGCTTTCAACTACCTGAAAGGGGGTTCCAAAGAGGATGGATCTAGACTGTTCTCAGTGGTAGCAAATGACAGAACGAGGAGTAATGG
Source organism: Natator depressus (assembly GCF_965152275.1). Classification (NCBI taxonomy): domain Eukaryota; kingdom Metazoa; phylum Chordata; order Testudines; family Cheloniidae; genus Natator; species Natator depressus. Next base: position 76,315,837 of record NC_134241.1, on the reverse strand, counting down.
TCTCAAGTTGCAGTGCGGGAAGTTTAGGTTGGATATTAGGAAAAACTTTTTCACTAGGAGGGTGGTGAAGCACTGGAATGCGTTACCTAGGGAGGTGGTGGAATCTCCTTCCTTAGAAGTTTTTAAGGTCAGGCTTGACAAAGCCCTGGCTGGGATGATTTAGTTGGGGATTGGTCCTGCTTTGAGCAGGGGGTTGGACTAGATGACCTCCTGAGGTCCCTTCCAGCCCTGATATTCTATGATTCTATTCTATGATTCTAAGTCTATTATGACACACTCTACCTACCCTCAGCCCAGTTAATTCTGAGCTCCCTATACCACGGACTGCAACAAGAGCTGAAAGTTCTCCACACCTGTGCAAACCATTCACCCTTCTGTTCCCCAAAACCGAGGCAACCAAAATCAATATCCACTTGAAATTTAGGCTGTAATTTTTCTTAAACTTCCTTATTTGAAATCCAAATGACTAGATGATCTGTACTGTGTTCCTCCTTATCAATACCAAAGGCACAATGGTTCTAGTTGTTCATAAAATAGCTCTTAGAAAGATTTCTGGGCTTTCATTGGTCCCCTGCAACTTTTGGGAAAAGCACACCCATTTGTGTATTGTTTCCATTTTTTGGAATGAAATGGTGATTCAGCTTTTTAAAAGTGATAGTGTAGTTATTCTTTCCTCAGGAAAGACAAGTGATTCATGCATGATTTCAGCTTCACTTCTCTTTGCATAAAGAGAATGAGAAAACCTGTAATTTACTGTTCTCCGAGTTAAACTTCATTGTGTGGCCTGGAATCTGCCAAAAACTTCCTTTCAATCAGGCTTGTAACTATGGGTTTATCCAACTGCAGAACTCTCTTTAGAACCTTCTCTAGGCCCCTCCCCACTCCCTCCTGCCTGGCTCTTTCTTACAGTTTTGAAGACAATTCATGCACTCAATCCATTAACCTGAGCAAAAATTCTTCTTGCCCTAAGTATGTAAAAGAATGAATTTGACCTAATTATTTAGCTGGTTTCTTTTTGAAAACATAGCAGCTTCTTTGACATTGTCAACATAAAGCTGAAGGTTGAATAAGAGATATACAAGCATTTTAATAACAATGGCAAATAAAGACTCACTTTGGGTGGATTATCTGCTCAGCAAGTTAGCTAACAGAGAATGCATCCCTCCCTCCAACACACACATTACAATGTCTCTTGTTGAGATAATTTTTAAAGGCACAGGTGCTCACCTGTTTCAATATCTTGAAGGTACTGTACTTGTAACCTGTCTAGACGCAAAATATGCATAAGTATCTGGGGCAAAGGCACTGGACACAATATTGTGACCACATCCCTAAGAATTACGTTGGTTTACTTGTTCATATGGTCTACATTTGTGATTCATGTTGCCTGTTCACTTTATAATAGAACGGGAGACTCTCATGTTCACAGACAGATGAACTAAAACACAGATCTAAATTAACTTAAAAAAAAACAAAAAAACCCTTGAAACTGGTTGGTTCTTCCTTGTTTAGGGGAGCCAATTCCCTAAAAATGGATGGGAATGAAGAAGAAACATCATCCCACCCCTGCCCTCAACACTGGCCTGGGAAGCAGTACTAGTGCATCTGGAGAAGCAGTCTCCTGAGGCAAATTCTCTGCCAGCTCTGCACAGCCCTCAACCCAGAGCTGTGTGTCAGTCCCATGCAATCTAGCCCCACAGTAGCACTTGTGCCCATCTTTATTATATGCAGTGAACTTAACTTTACCTTCAGTGTATGTGGCATGACAGAACTTTCATGAAATGAATATTTGGCCAGTTGATTGAAACAAACAAAAAAAGAGGAAACCTTCCGCTGAATAGTTTTCAATTTTGAAGAAAAAAAAACTATTAAAAAATACAGATTCTTTCCTTGAGTTTCCCCCTTTCCTACCATCGAGTGAAGTTTCTCACTGAGAATCCATGTCATCATTCAGCTGTTTCTTCTGGCAAAGCCAGAGTCCAGAACAAAATCTTACTGAAAAAGAAACCAATAAAATAGAGCTCTTTGTGAGCAATTTGCCGTTAGTTCTATTCTCTCTGCCTATTAAGATTCTTTATTTGCTTCACCAAGAGATTTCTGCTGACAAGTCTACCCATTTACTACTAGCCTAGATAAGATGCCAATAAACAAAATGTATTCATACAACTTTCCCCCTTTTCTTCAGGTCTGTTATTAAAGGGACCACAGAACGGAAGGTTAACAGTTGGTGAGTAAGGATGTTTTCTTTACTACAAACTGGCTCCTATATTAGGCTGAAAACATTGTAGGAAAGAAGTATTTACAACTTCCATGTCTCTCTCTTCATCTATGCAGGCACATATGGGAGAAAAACTGCAGAAATGCCCTTACTGAAAACTACTATTGAATGATAAATTTTCTATAAGATTTTTAAAGCATCCTGTAGAATTCTATAGTTATTAGGAATGTAATGCTCTGCTAAAGTCTAGAAAAAGGCTATCATTCTTTATCAAAGTCTATAGGTGTTTAGAGAAAACTCTATTGGACCCTATTTAATTCCCAGAGAACCATGTTCGTTTCACACCCTCATCCATCACTAATTCTACTGGACTTTCCTATAAGGTCGGTGTGAAGGGGCCATGAAGAAGAGAGTGGCTACTGTTTGAAGGGGTAACCTCACCATATAGCCACCTTTCTGTGGATTCTGTGAGAGCGGAGTTCTGTGAAAAATAGAGTGCAGACTTGATCCATGGGGTAGAATCTATGCAGCATGTTCCCCAAACCAATGGAACTGCTGCAAGAAAAAAGCTGCATTAGTTAGTATTTCCACAGAAGGGGAGTCCTAGAATCAGAGATGGGTCCAACAGCATCAACAACAGCAGAGATGGGTCCAATGGCAGTTAAATAAGAGATGCTGTCATTGGCTGGACATGAAATGCCTATGAGGAGTGCTAGGGCACTCTGTATGGGACTCCTATACATTTTCCTGTTGAGTTTGATGCAATATACATATTGGAGACCATCATCACCTTCCTTTATTACAGTCCTATTGACATGTCTCTTTAAATGAGCATGCAGCAGAGCTACAAGACTTAAAAACTTGTGGCAAGGTGCAGGTAAGTGTTCCCTTCCTGTTCCTTTAAAAGGGATGAGGAACATATAGTCCTTAGTGGTACCGAAAAGTTTTGTGCCACTAACAGGAAACCCCCTTGTCCAGCAAAAGCTGCCAGCTGTCCCGATCTGATTTGCTAAATGTACCCAGAATGCAAGGATGGAAAATGCAGCTTCTCTCAATTTCATACATGAATGTTGAGCTCTGAGGTTGGGAGGGGGAGAGAGGGAGAAGGGAACTGCTTTATTTATTTATGTATTTGACATATGTGTTGTGAGCACCTCAGGTTAGGGGAAGCAAAAAAGCAATCCTGAGCATTTCCATTCTGCTTGAACTCTAATAGAGACACCTACATAACAAAACAAAGGGACCCTTAGGGCACTTTTATACATTTATTATAAGGCAAAGATTAAAACAATTTTACGGAAATTAAAGATAATATGGAACATTTGTCTCACTCTCAGTCAAACAGTATCATGGAGCAATTCAACAAATAGTTTCACAGCTAAAGGCACACTGTATGGAAAATGATAAAACAGCTTGGGTTGAGGACAGCCTGATTGGCCGGGCGCTGCTAGGTGTGTATATTTCACAAAGAGTTGTATGAAAGGGGTCAGTTTTCACTGCACTATCATTCTAGGAGAAAAAAAAATTCTCACAAGTTTTCACAGTAATGTTTAGAGAGAACAACTTAGACACCACCTGTAGATCCACATGCTCGTTTTAAGACCAAATGGGAAAGTACTAAAGATCTTTTCACTGCACCTCCCTGCCCCCCAGTTTAACTCATGACAAAATGCCATTGCAGTCTTAAGCCTGTAGTGGTTTGTTTTTCTTTTATTCTTTCTAACTGCTGGCCCCTTCCCCCACGCAGTAGCTGCTCTCCATGGGCCTTCGTATTTTTAAAAAGGTATGTTGAATTATAAAATTAGATTAGTGCTAAGCCATGCCTCCAATATAAAATATTAATAATAAAAATACATATATATGTGTCCTCCTCTACATCCAAGGAGTAAAAGAGAACACTGCCCTCCTCTACAATCATGGAGTAAAATACTATTCTAAGTGGTGATTGGGTTAGAAGCTTCTCTTTTGAAACACAATAATCTGTTCTGGTACCACCAGGCTCTGGCTTTTGATATTGATAAAGACAAACTGGAGCTAAAAGTAACTTTCATTTCTCAATAGCTTGAAATACCTTCCAGTTCAAATTTTAAAGAATGCATAATAAGGTAAAACATGAAAATTAAAGACATCCAACTCTTGGGAGAAGCCCACTTGATAACTTCAGCTAGGTGAAGGTGAAGAGAGGAGAGAGCAAGTAACAAAGTAGTACCGAGGGCTTTACAGTGGTACTGAAAACAGGAGTGCACCAAGAAAAAATCACAGAAAAATAAATTCATATGGAGGGAAAGTTCATCTTTTTTATTACTTGCTTTTTCCCTTCCCCTGGGAACTATTTTTCGCAGATTTAGAAAATACTGATAAAATAATTTTTAGGAAAGTATCAATTAAAACATTCTATTTTACAGTCATAACAGTACATGAAGTCTGTGAGTGATTGAGTAATATTCTTTGAGTTGCATTAAAATACAAGGCTTTCATTATTACCTATGACAATAATCAGAAAGTGTCTTATAGTTTAATTACAGTTTTTGGAATGTTTAGGCAATAAAGCAGTCATTGTGAATTATAAATCACATTTTAATGTTTGGCCACAATAAAGCAGTTTATTGTCACTCAGAACTAGACTGTGATATCTTTATTCACGCTGAAGAGTATCTTATGTCACAAGTAGTCCCCTTGATGTCAATGGGAATACTTACAGGTAAGGTACTATTGTCCAAATAGAACAGTATTGTAATGTGGCCCACAATGAGGTTAACTAAAACCTGTCTTGTTAAAGGGATCAAAAAGAAAGTCCTTTCCCCATCCTTTTTAAAATGTTTTGAATATAAGAATTCATCAGGATTTAGGGATTAGGTAACCACTGTCTACACAAAAAAAATCTGCAAAAATTTTCATTAGTTCTTTTATTAGTTGGCAGCAAATACGCTAGCTGTGAACTTTTATGAAGCTATAAATATAAAGGACCTTCTGATACTGGTATGATGATAATTCTAAATTTCCTCTTTGCAGCTGCAGTTGATCCCCTGTATTTGGTAAAATCTCTCTTTTTGTGACTTAACAGAGAAAGTTGGCTCAACTACCGTATTGCCTTTGAGTACTTTGCAGGGAAGTTCATGAATTAAACCCACATGGCAACACAACCGCCCTCCCCACCTTTCCCTTAAGGTGGCTATAAAATGTCAGTAGAAACCAAAGCTGTTTATTTTACTTAACATTGGATTCTGTAAGTAAATGAGTTTCTAGTGCAGCTTAGTGCAAAGTACATCTTTGCAACTAGCTCCTTGACATTACTAAACTTTTATTAAAGTTGCCATAAATATTAAGTTAAAGCTTAGAAAGTGTAAATTTCATCCTGGAATGACAAGAATAAGAATATGCAGGGAAACCAACTAACTAGCTGGTAAACAGATTCATTGGAAAACTTAAATGTTTGGAATTGATCATGAAAAAAATATTCTGATACTTTACAAAAACCCTCTTATTTCCCACTGGACTTATCCTTCCAGCTTTAAAATGTAAGAGGGAATTTTTGTCCACTTTTTACTGTATATTCCAAATTTCCTGTCGTGTATTCTAAATTACTCTGCTAGATCTGTGCCACTCTAGTTTTGCCTAAACACTGCCTGTCAATACATTCCCGTTTTCATTGCTGGATAAATACAAAGAAGGCCTATTTTTTCCTCTGGGTGGGTGACCGGGGAACAAGGCACAATTTGAGATATTTAAGGAATCTTATTACCTTAGCATCTAAGACCCAAATATTGTAGCAGAAAAAAAATGTCCAGAATACATGTTGTTTTCACAAGGAGTCCAGAAACTGCAACAGCAAACTTGTATGCTTGAGCCTGCACATACTATACCTATGGACGACCTTCTGACTTGAGCTATTAGTTTGGTTTAATTTTATTTTTTTAATATTAAAGAGATCATACCAAAAAAAAATGGGGGAGAAAGACTGCAGTTCTAAAGGATAAGGCAGGGCTAAAGGTTATTTGTTTACCTCTACCTGCCCAGAGAGAAGTCCAGTACTGCCAGGTGCTGAGTCCTCAACTCTCAATGAAATCAATGGGAGATGAAGTTGCTCAGCACCAGTGCAGGAGGTCCTCTGCTCTTCACAGGATTGGGGCCAGAGAGAATAAGAAATATGATCAGGCTGCCCAGATGACTGTGCCAGACCGCATCATGTGATCAGCTGCATCTGAATGTTACATCTGCCCCAGAATAAACAGTCACTCCAAACCAGCTAGCCCAATGGAAGCTATTGTGCAAAAATGTGAAGCAATAATTAGAAATCCAATCATTCTTTAAATATAAGAAGCTGGATGCAATATCAAGATGCAGGGCACATTGATCCTGCTTGAAATTATGAAACAGGGTCAGGGTGCGCTATGCAGAGTACACTAAAAGCTGTGATATCTGGCACTTCACCAACCGGAAAGCTATATAGACTGGGATTTCTGATCTTCATTGAAAGTCTGGTTTATAGTCTGCTTGGCGTGGGGCCGGCAGGCTCCCTACCTGGCTCAGTATGGCTCCCCGCAATCAGCGACATGTCTCTGCTGTCCTAGGCAGAGGAACAGCCCCGGGGGCTCTGTGCACTGCCCCAACCCCACCCTGAGCACTGTCTCTGAAGCTCCCATTGGCCGGGAACTGTGGCCAATGGGAGCTGCGGGGGCGGTGCGTGCGGGCAAAGACAGCATGCAGAACTGCCTAGCTATGCTTCCACCTAGGAGCAGCAGGGACATATTGCTGCTAGCAGGGAGCTGCCCGAGGTGAGGGCCACCTGGATACGGCACCCGAAACCCCTCCCGTGGCCCAACCCCTTGCCCCGAGCCCCCTCCCGTACCCAACCCCCCTCCCAGAGCTTGTGCTCTGCACCCCCTCCCACTCCCCCAGCCGAGTCCCTTCCCTCACCCAACTCTTAGTTAATCAGAATATTTGACTAACTGGCACCCCCCATTCCCGCAACATGCCAGATAACAAAACTTTTACTGGTTTCAGAGTAGTAGCCGTGTTAGTCTGTAACAGCAGAAAGAACGAGGAGTACTTGTGGCACCTTAGAGACTAACAAATTTATTTGAGCATAAGCTTTCGTGGGCTAAAGCCCACTTCATCAGATGCATGTAGTGGAAAATACAGTAGGAAGATATATATATATATGCAGAGAACATGAAAAAATGGGGGTTGCCAGACCAGCTGTAACGAGACCAATCGATTAACGTGGGCTACTATCAGCAGGAGAAAAAAAAATTTTGTAGTGATAATTTGGATGGCCCATTTCAAACAGTTGACAAGAAGGTGTGAGTAACAGTAGGGGGGAAATTAGCATGGGGAAATAGTTTTTAGTTAGTGTAATAAGAAAAGGAGTACTTGTGGCACCTTAGAGACTAACAAATTTATCTGAGCATAAGCTTTCGTGAGCCACAGCTCACTTCATTGGATACTCCTTTTCTTTTTGCGAATACAGACTAACACGGCTGCTACTCTGAAACTAGTTAGTGTAATGACTCCCAGTCTTTATTCAAGCCTAATTTTATGGTGTCCAGTTTGCAGATTAATTCCAGTTCTGCTGTTTCTCATTGGAGTCTGTTTTTGAAGTTTTTTTGTTAAATAAATGAAACTTTTAGGTCTGTAATTGAGTGTCCAGGGAGGTTGAAGTGTTCTCCAATTGGTTTTTGAATGTTATAATTCTTGATGTCTGATTTGTGTCCATTTATTCTTTTACATAGAGACTGTCCGGTTTGGCCAATGTACATGGCAGAGGGGCATTGCTGGCACATATCACATTTGTAGATGTGCAGGTGAACGAGCCTCTGATAGTATGGCTGATGTGATTAGGTACTATGATGGTGTCCCTTGAATAGATATGTGGACAGAGTTGGCAACGGGCTTTGTTGCAAGGATAGGTTCCTGGGTTAGTGTTTTTGTTGTGTGGTGTGTGGTTACTGGTGAGTATTTGCTTCAGGTTGGAGGGCTGTCTGTAAGCGAGGACTGGCCTGTCTCCCAAGATCTGTGAGAGTGAGGGATCGTCCTTTAGGATAGGTTGTAGATCCTTGATGATGCGCTGGAGAGCTTTTAATTGGGGGCTGAACTTGACGGCTAGTGGCGTTCTGTTACTTTATTTGTTGGGCCTGTCCTGTAGTAGATGACTTCTGGGTACTGTGCTCACTTATTAGACTGATCTAATGGTGAGTCTGACCCATCAGCTGGTCAGTTCTATCTTTACAGCATTATTCTACAGTGGTCTTTACAGTGAAATATTTTGTGGCGCAAGGAGTAGGTGACTGGATGTTGTGACGAGGACTGATGGGGTTCTCTTATCAAGTGGTCCACAAAATAAAAAGTTGGAGAACCATTATTTCTGTCATTTTAATAAATCAAGAAATGCATACCACCACAATACAGAAGGCTTCTAAAATTTCCTGGGAAATAATTCAGTTATAAGATGCCTAAAAGCATATTATTAGTGAACAGAGATTTACTAGATGGCCCCATTAGGTCTGCTTTAATTAAAAATAATGTCACACTTACAGAAACTAATCCAGGTGCACAGATGCCACCATTAGTCTTTTTTGTGGTGTTAGCCCTACAAAATTCAAGAAGTGGAAATATATAACTTAGAAACCCAATTAAGGCATTAGAAGTAAACGCCATTAAAAAAAAATCAACTTTAACAATAAACTTAGCCATTTCAAATGTAATACCACACTAGCAAGCAATACTACCTTGAATAATTCAGCATACTGTAACGTAAGACGAGATGAGAGGAATGACAAAGTGCAATTGCTATTTTCATTATTATTTTGGCATCTTATTGGCAGTCAGAATTGCACAAAAGTAGTAATGTGTAAGAGCAAAACGACTTCTTGGCTTGATTTCTTCATCCCTACATACTTCAGAGTTTTATTTATGGCTAAATTGAAGCTGGATGTCAAATCTGGGTCCCTCAGAACAAAATCTTAATAATTAACTGGCAAAACTGAACATGATCGTTTCTGACACACCTACACTGGTAATTATTGCTTTGAGGCCATTTACTAATGAAATTAATGTATTCATTGCCCTAACAAATTAGCATAACTCATACATAATGCCCCACATTTCAAGACCTTGCTAGAAAAACAACCCTTAATACTGCAGAATGAAATGGCAAGGGCATTACATGGAGATAGTATTCACTGAATTCCATGTTAAAAACCACAATGGCTAAGTGTTCATTATAATGCAAAATGTAAACAAAATGTGAGTATTAAAACTATTAATAGTGTAGTCAAGAGTGTACAATTGATTATTATCTGTGCACTTCAAATAAGCACAAATTACAATAGCCGTAACCATGGAATCTAATTAATTGGCTACTTTTAGTGATACAAAGTATGAAAAGAAGGCTTTGCAGAAGCAGCTTCTTCTTCTCTATCATATGGATAATGAATACAGTGTAGCTCAGTGGTTCTCGAACTATTTTACTGGTGACTCCTTTCACATAGCAAATCTCAGAGTGCAACCCCCTCTTATAAATTAAAACACATTTTTATATATTTAACACCATTATAAATGCTGGAGGCAAAGTGGGGTTTGGGGTGTAGGCTCACAGCTCGTGAACCCCCATTAATAGCCTCGTGACCCCTGAGGGGTCCCGACCCCGTTTGAGAATCCCTGGTGTAGCTGCTGCTGCTTCTCCAATTTGCCAGACAAATACATACAGTAGGGCAATACTTAGAGATGTCTACAGCAGTCAGAGGGTTAAGCAACGCTAAAGAAAATTCTTTACATTTTAAATGGCAAGCTTCTTGCTTTGATTTGGAGGATGTGTATTGTGCCATGTGCTTTCCAGTTTAAAAGCTTCCAGGGAGAAGATGGAGACAGAAAATGTGATAGGATGGCAGGAATCTAGGACTCAGTCATCAGCTGCCCTGAGCACACATTTGGCATAGATGAAGGAGAAGGGAAGCAAAGGTGGCTGTAACAGACCTTTCTGCCTCCCCAACCCTGGGTGTGGCTGGGAGCTGAACCAGCCCCTCATGCAAGTTAGAACAGTCACAGGTCTACTTTAATTTATGCCATTTTAGGCCGGCTCAGGAGCACTGGAGAGCAGTGCACTCTTGCCACATCTCCTCTTGTCCCCATGGCAGCCACACAACAGAACACAGGAATTGCCATACTGGGTCAGACCAGGCCAGTATCAGCTGCTCCAGAGGAAGGTGCAAAAACTTCATAATGGAAGATTATGGAATAACCAATTTTATAAGTGAAGTTTCTTCAAACCGCATCAGTTAGTCCCAGACCCTCAAAGGTACATAAGCATTAATGCCCATTAAATTCAATGGAAGTTAGGACACTAAATACCTTTGAGGACCTAGTCTTTAGTGCCTGGCTCATGCCCAAAGACATAAGGGTTAATATCCCTAATTTATTTTCTTTTTTATCCTATCCAGAGTATTTATGGAGTCTCTCATTATCCATTCAAATGTCTTACCTTTTTCTGAATCCTGTGCTCTTGGCTTCCATGATGTCTTGTGGTCATGAGTTCTATGTGTTGCATAAACAAGTATTGCATTTTATGCGTTTTAAATTTGTTGCCTGTCAGTTTCATTAAATGTCCCTTCCTAAATTATCTTCTCTATGCAATTCATCATCATGCTGCATATACCTTTCTCCACTTTGATCTAAGCAGTCTAAATCTTTCCAGTCTCTCCTCATATGGAAGTCTTTCCATTACTCATTTTCGTTGTCCTTTGGACTACTTTTATTTCTGCTATATTTTTTTTTAAATTATAATACTACTGAAACTGAAGACAGTGGGGCAGATTTTCCAGCCTGTTAAATCTGCTTAACACCACTCAAATGGCACAATCAGACCTATAACTGGCTTAAACCAGCTGGTGGTAGATTCCTCCAGTGTTAGGGAATTCTTAAGTGGCATAGTTTTTATACAATCTCTCCCCTGAAGACATGGAACTTAATTATATTGTGGCCACTATTGCTGACTGTATTTACTCTTGAACCAACGCCTGTGTGTAATTTAGGACTAAAATGAGAATACTTTCCTCTTGTGTGTTCTAGAATTAGCTGGTCCAAGAAACAATAATTTGAGTGTCAAGAAATTGCTTCTCTAAACCTTGCCCTGATGTGACATATAACCAATGAAACCCATTACAGCTTTATTAGACTCAGGTATCCCTTTGATCTCCCTCACAGCAGCACATTCAGGGCCTGATTCTCATTTACACCAACACCCTTTTATACTCTGGCAATAGATATGTGTAATGCCAAAACAGTGGAAAGGGACCTTAGTGTAAATGAGAATCAGGCCCTCAATATCATTTTCTTGACCAGGAGACAAATAGTATGATCTATCACTATATTTTTGTACACTTATGTCTTGGGATGCTGTTATTTATTTTTGTTTAAAAATAACTCCAGACCAAGGGGCACTCATCCAAAGCTCTGTGCAAGCTTGACATGTATTTAAGACCACAATACTAAAGGAATGACAACATAAGTTGTAGCCAAACTACGGAACGGCTCTCTCCACTCAGAATGTTCTCCTATTAGATTCTATGAAATCTTTAGATGCAGCACTAATCCCTTATCCTTATTCTGCACAATTTATAGGCTGGTATTATAGTACTCCACTGATTCATCTGCTCTGTCCTAGGTTATAACCATGTATTACAATATTCCATTCATTCCACCATGTTTCAGTTATGCATATTATGTCAAGGCTGCTCATCTTCCATTGCCAGGCATTCTAGTTCACCTATTTTTGCTTTTCATGGTTCTCTCATTGGTAGACAGAAATTTACATAATTTTATTTTTTGCCTGCATGCCTATGTTTAATTCCTTTCTCTGACACTGTTACTTTCCTGAAATATGCCTCTGTGACCTGTCCTCCTCCCATTCGGCTATAATTTCTGTCCTATAATTTACTACTGGATACAGAGTTACCTTTGCATTACTGACATCCTTAGCAGATGTCTTCATACAATCTGAGGGATCCCAAGCACCTGTCAGCTTTCCCCCTGGTTCTGTTATAAGTAATCCCCCAAAATGTGTGTCAGTTTTCTGTCTCACCTGGTTCCAGTTTGGTTAGGTGGAGCTTATTTCTTCTCTATAGGCTTTTTTCACCTGCTTATCTACACATGGAGACCCTGAAGTTCTCTCCATCTAGCTGGCCCAGAACATGAAAATGGGAACATTTAACAGAAAGCTACCATGAAAATCAGTTAATTTATTTACCTAAATTTAGATTCTAGAATTTTTCACATTCATCTCCCTGTATCGTTGGTAACAGCGTATACTATCCCTGGTTCCTCTCCAATGCTCACTACAAATCAGTCTGTTTGACTCGTGAGATCTGACACCTTCACACCTATTAGGCAAATCACACACACACACACCCCTTTAAAAAGGAAATAAAAATACTGTTGTTCTAAAATTACCATGTTATTTCCCATATTTCGAGCAAGCACACAATACTATGATAAATGTTTTCTTTTTTTTTAAATGGTGTGTATGTGTGTAAGTTGTTTCTTTAATGCAGCAGTGACTGCTGCTTTTTATTTTTATTTTGGTGGCAGAGGAAAGAGAGAGAAGGGCATGCCTCAAAGCCAGCCCATACAATGGTAAAAGAGTTGTTACTGCTCTGCAGAGAGGAAGCTTCCATACAAGGAATCTCCAGCTGAGACAGACCTAATACTAATTGCTCGTGGAAGAGCGGAAAAGTCAAACAGCCTGAAAGTGGAGAAATCCAGAGGGAAGAGACATAGCAGTGTAGAGCTAGTGATGGCTAAATCTCCAAACATCTGGAAGATTGGTTTGGTTCAGACGCTTATCTTGAACTTATGAGAACAGAAAATCTTTTGAGGACCTCTTAACATAGTCTGTCCCTGTTGTGGAGGGGCGGGCATTCCCCTTCCCAACCTGCAGCAGCAGAAGCACACTTGCAGGGAGGCTTAGCAGGTCTAGACTCCACCCAAACTTCTGTGGGGAGAAGTTCAGCCCCTGCAGTACTAATCTTGGGAATGGTGCTCTGACTTCTCACTATTCTTGGAAAGGAGGCTCCACTCCCATCCAACATACACACACCTATATCATGTTTTTTGATTAGGTGGCTGTGACACATGCACATCCCCTCTTCACCCTCAACAATGTTCTTCTTGGGAGTGATGACTCCATTGCCCTCCTCCGTAAAACAGCGAGTAACCAGACTGGGCCTCTGAGGCTACTTTTGGATTTTGTGCCTCTGGACTTTTCGTGGGATGGTGCAGAAGACAATAGTGTGCATGTGATCAGCAGAACTGGACTCAAGAGAACAACCTGTCCTCTGGGTCCGCACTATCAGGAAACCCCAGGACTATGGTAGTAGACTGCCAGCTACAGATAGTGAAGGAGGAGGAACAAGAAGGAAGGGAGGAGTTAACAGAATTTTCTCAAGCTCTGAAAAAGATCTGAGTTCACTCCAAGGGAGGAGTGACAGATTCAGTGGGGTGGTTCCTATTTTTCCACCCACAGTAAGAATGAGGATTTAATAGAGACTGTTTTGGTGGGAAGGATTTTGTGTAAGAAAGCTCGGCAAGAGCTTTAAATTGCAATAGAGCCCAGATACTCAGCAGGTGGAAGTCAGCATAACTGTATTAAGCCCGGTGGAGCTATGCTGATTTCCAGCAGCTGAGGATCTGGCACATTGCATTTGGTAGTGCTTGCAAGCTGGCCTGGACAGCAGCAGCCCTGTTAGAGGAGTTCGCTTTGGGAGAGCCAAAGCAGGCAGCAGCGTCCTCACATGTAACTGGAGGGGTTAGCTCCTAATAGCTGGAGGAACTCTGAGTGACCTTAAAGGCCATACATACAAATCTTGCCTGCAAAACCCGTGAGAACTTTTCCTGCTATGATTCTGAACTTTAAAAAGTTAGAGTCTCACAGAGTTATATAACCCTGTGTGGTACTTAATGAAGCGCTGGATGTTAGAAAAATAACTGCAATGTTATTTTGCCCCTGGTACGCTTTGCCTTATAAGGCTTAAACCTAGAGCTAATTCACTTGTGTTTTGTGATCTCTATCATGCTGTAATAATAATACTAAGCACTTTATAGTACTTTTCACTTATAAAAAGTGCTTTACAAACATTATCTAATTATTAATCTTCACAACAGCTCTGTGACATAGGTATATAGGTCAATTTAATGTTCTGTTTTAATAAACTATTAGCACTTTAGTAAATTGCAAAATACAAAAACATTAAATTCACTTAAAAGAAACAAAGATAGTGAGCAAATTGCATTCCTCTCTTGCATTCTAGATGGGTAATACACACAGCAAACGGTCATAGTTATTACCAACTCTGAGGCTTACAGAAAACCATAATCTATGTAACTAATAGTTCAGTTCAATATTTAAGAAAGGCCTGTTTCCTACAGATATTGAAATTCAGTTTTTAGTGACAATTTCTATTTTTTCTTCATATTACTATTATGATTTGTTCTTTGTATTACCATAACACCTGGGAGCCATAGTCATGAACCAGGGTACCATTTTTCAGAGTAACAGCCGTGTTAGTCTGTATTCGCAAAAAGAAAAGGAGTACTTGTGGCACCTTAGAGACTAACCAATTTATTTGAGCATGAGCTTTCGTGAGCATCTGATGAAGTGAGCTGTAGCTCACGAAAGCTCATGCTCAAATAAATTGGTTAGTCTCTAAAGTGCCACAAGTACTCCTTTTCTTTTTTCAGGGTACCATTGTGGTATACAAGCTCAGAACAACAGTCCCTGCCCCAAAGAGTGTACAATCCAAATATAAGATGAGGTAACAGATGGACAGAAAGACAGGAAAGCACAAGGAAACAATGAGACAGAATTGGTCACCATGGGAAGCAACAGTTATTGTCATTAAGTCATATCTGTCTGTCTACACATACACACACAGCATTTTATGCAAGTGTGCATGCTGCATCACCCTCTTTTGGGTTAGATAGTCTCCTATTCCAAAACACCGCCTGCTTTGCAGGCTGGTGCAGAAGGATGAGACAGACGGCCCTGTCTACTTCCCTTCATCTCTGTGGTGATATGCACATGATGAGGCTTCTGCAGGTTCTGGCCATTGTGTGGAGAAGGTTCCTTTTTCACTTCAGTTCCCTGCATTCACCCATGCTAGGGCAGGACACAATCTGGTCTATAAAACTCCCTGTACTACTGTATTACAGACAACAAAAACTACATTAAAATAACATTAAGGTTTCAAAGTCAACCACTTAAAAGTTTGGAAATGCCAGGATTAAGGTTAGATGTGCAACCTTAATTCGTATCCCTCGTATATATGCATTATGATACTGTTTTTAATTACATGATCATGTACTATTTACTCCACAGCACCCCTGCCTCACTCAATGCACAGGATGGACCATCGCATGGGGGGTATATCAGGTTTGAGTAGTGAAGAAGACTGATGTCTGTAAGACCACTGCTCTGTTTGTTGCAGAAATTGGAAGCTGTTGAAGTTAGACTTAGGGGATTGAAAGAAG
Source organism: Natator depressus (assembly GCF_965152275.1). Taxonomy (NCBI): domain Eukaryota; kingdom Metazoa; phylum Chordata; order Testudines; family Cheloniidae; genus Natator; species Natator depressus. Next base: position 76,300,098 of record NC_134241.1, on the reverse strand, counting down.
AAAAAGGTTAAAGCAGCTAAATAGTACTCTGAATAGAGAACTGGAGTCTATCCCACCTCTGCAACAGAGTTCCTGTGATGCTGGAGAGTCACTTATACTTTTCACAGGTGGTCACTACTTTTGTGTTCCTCATTTTCTGGGTATCTGACTTGAGATGCTGGGTTCTGACCTGCAGAAGAAGTGCTGAGCAAATGGGAGCTGTGCTCATTCTAAGTCCCATGAAAAAATCAGGTCCCAGGCATCTCCAATTGATACCCAGGGTTAATGGGCACCTTTGACCTTTGTGTCTCAGCTCCTCATCTGTAAAATGGGGATCAGATCTTATCTCACTGGGGTATTATGAAAATAAATTTATGAATATTTATGAAGCACTCATACTACAGTGATTTGCACCAGAGAAACACAAGCAACTTAAAATCTGGCATTTCCTAACTTTTGAATGCTTAACATTGCAGTCTTAATAATGTTATTTTAATGTTGTTTTGGGGTGTAATTTCCTAAGTTTTTAAAAATATAAACTGAGAAAACAAAAATTCCATTATGGGCCATTATAATGATGGTCATATGGTACATTATCAGCAAGGTTGGAACATGTAGATCCACTACACAGACTTCTGCCAGTTGAGCTAATGGAGTAACTGATAGCAGTAGTAGGTTGCCATCCTCTATGTGGCACTAGAAAAGGATGAGACACACTTTACTAGTGGTTTGCACAGATACTTCTGACAGTAGAAGAATGGTGAGACTCAGTAATCTTGGGTTCTATTCCATCCTCTGAGAGGGAGTGTTCTCTAGTGGTCACCTGTCATTTTATCCATTCCCCACCAAGCTTGGCCCAAAAAGTCCTGTCTTCGCCAACCTGCCCCTGTCTCAGTCCTGCCTCTTACCCACCCTTGGCTCTTTGTCCCAGTACCAGTCTCCTTAACAGTAACACTGCCTCATCAGATCATCTCCCTGTCTCCCAGTCTAATCCCATTATCCTTGTCAGCAAGTCCCCTTGGCTCCTCATCTGATCTGTCTGCTCCTCCCACGCACTGGCTCCCCAGGTCCCCACCCAATCTGTTTCCCTCCCTGCTCTCAGTCTCCTTGCCCAGTCACTTCCAATCTCCTTGCTCAACCAGGACCATTCTCATCTGCTTTCCCAGCTGCCCAGCCAGTCTCAGTTTCACCCTCAACTCCCAGTCCCAGTTTCTGTCTTCTCTCCCACTATCAGCCTCCATTTCCAGTCTCCCCGCTGCCCCCCTGCCCCAGGTTTCCTTGTCACAAGACCACTCTCTACCAAATTTCAAATTCTTCTCTAAAGCATGGGGGCAATCTAGCTTCTCAAAGAGAAAGTCACCAGAATTAACATGGGCAATCACCATATTTTTTCCTAGCCTCATTCCAAGAAACTACTACACCATTTGGCTGAAAAAATTCTAGAATAATTCTCCTTGAGGCAGTTACCCATCATGAAAAATTTCAGCCCAAATGGTTAAAGTTTGTCAAAGTAATAAGCAACTGTAAATGGTCTTATAATGGGACATGTCAGGCAACCTTAATAGGTGGTACCACCAGATCCATCTACAATATGTATACACTGATATACCATTTTATCTTGTGTTTTTATCTGCTGTGCAGTTTAATTTAATTATCTGATAACATCAAGCCTTCTTTAACCCAGAATTTTCCATTTCTCACTCGCACTCGCCCCTATTTCTTATATGGAAAGAATGACGTATCCCAGTGGGGCTACTGGACAATCGAGGTGCTAATGGAGCACTCAAGGAAGACAAGACCATTGCAGAGAAGCTAAAGAAATTCTTTGCCTCAGCCTTCACTGCAGAGGATGTGAGGGAGATTCCTACACCTGAGCCATTCTTTTTAGGTGACAAATCAGGAGAACTGTCCCAGATTGAGCGGTCAATAAAGGAGGTTTTAGAACAAATTGATAAATTAAACAGTAATATGTCACCGGGACCAGAAGGTATGCAACCAAGAGTGTTAAAGGAACTCAAATATGAAATTGTAGAACTACTAACTGTGGTATGTAATCTACCACATAAATCAGCCTCTGTACCAGATGACTGGAGGATAGCTAATATAATACCAATTATTTTAAAAAGGCTCTAGAGGTGATCCTGGCAACCGCAAGCTGGTAAGCCTAACTTCAGTATCTGGCAAATTGGTTGAAACTACAGCAAAGAGCAGAATGATCAGACACATAAATGAACACAATATGTTGGGGAAGAATCAACATGGCTTTTTTAAAGGGAAATCATGCATCACGAATCAATTAGAATTCTTTGAGGGGTCAACAAACATGTGGACAAGTGATCCAGTGAATATAGTGTACTTGGACTTTCAGAAAGCCTTTGACAAGTTCCTATACCAAAGGCTCATAAGAAAAGTAAGGAGTTATGGGGGTAAGAAGAAAGGTCCTCTCATGCATCAGTAACTGGTTAAAAAAAAGGAAACGAAGGGTAGGAATAAACGGTCAGTTTTCACAGTGGAGAGAGGTAAATAACCGGGTCCCCCAAGGCTCCGTACTGGACCACTGCTGTTCAACATATTCTTAAATGATCTGGAGAAAGGGATAAACACTGAGGTGCCAAAGTTTGCAGACAATACAAAATTATTCAAGCTAGTTAAGTCCAATACTGACTGCAAAGAGTTACAAAGAGATCTCACAAACTGGGTGACTGGGCAATAAAATGGCAAATGAAATTCAATGCTAATAAGTGCAAAGTAATGCATATTGGAAAACAGAGTCACCCATACAAAATGAAGGGGTTCTAAATTCACTGTTTCCAAGATCTTTTTCTTGAGTGGTGTCATAGTGAGCAGTTCTCTGAAAACATCTACTCAATGTGCAGTGGCAGTCAAAAAAGCTAACAGAATGTTAGGAACCATTAGGAAAGGGATAGATAATAAGACAGAAAACATCATAATGCCACTATATAAATCCATGGTACATCCACAACTTGAATATTGCATGCTGTTCTGGTCACCAGTCATGGGGTGCAGCCCTCATCAACAGCCTGGTGCATCCTCCTGCTCATGTTGGGGATTAGTTCGAGGCCAATGCTCACACCTGCAGTCTTCACACCGGCACTCTGTCTCTGTTCCTGTATATGGCTCCTCTCTCAGCTCCCAGGACCACAGAATCCTCTTCTTGACTCAGCCCTCCAGCTAGGTCATCATCTGTGTTTTCCACTTCCATGGAGGGAGGAAGATATCTCTGTCTAACAGTCTAGCCATTTCCCCAGTGGCAAGTGGGGGGGACCCAGGCCTGCCCACTACTCCAGGCCTCAACCCAGGAACCCTGTAAATAGCAGCCTCCTGCTGTTCCTCTGTAACTTCAGTCAATGCTACTCTATTTCTCTGGGCCACTTCCCCATGGCCCCAGCATCTTCTTCGCCCTTATCTCAGGGCCTCAGCTGCTCAGTCCCAGGCGCCAGTCACTGCTCTGTCCAAAGTGCTTACAGTTCTCTCAGCCCTCCAGGGATGCAGTCTTTACTTCCCGGGCTCCCATCGGAAAGTGACCTAGTCTGCCCTGTAGTTCCCTTTTTTATGGACCTGCTGGGATCTGATTGGCTATTCCTTGCAGCCTCTCTCCTATTGGCTGCTTCCTGCGCAACCTCCCCAGGGACATTAACTCCTTCTCTGCCAGTGTGGGACGGTTGCCCCATCACATCACCCCATCTCAAAAAAAGATATATTAGAATTGGGAAAAATACAGAGAAGGTCAACAAAAATTATTAGGGGTATGGAACAGCTTCCATACAAGGAGAGATTAAGAAGACTAGGACTATTCAGATTAGGGGGCTGATAGAGCGCTACACAATCATGAATGGTGTGGAGAAAATGAATAAGGAAGTGTTATTTACCCCTTCACATAACACAAGAACCAGGGATCTGCCAATTAAATTAATAGGCAGCAGGTTTAAAACAAACATAAGGAAGTTCTTCTTCACACAACACATAGTCAACCTATGGAACTCATTGCCAGGGGATGCTGTGAAGGCCAAAGTATAACTGGGTTAAAAAAAATGGATAAACTCATGGAGTATAGTTCCATCACTAACTATTAGCCAAGATGGTCAGTAATGCAACCCCATGCAATGGTTGTCCCTAAATCTCTGACTGCCAGAAGCTGGGCCTGGATGACAGGGAATGGATCACTCAGTAATTGCCCTGTTCTGTTCATTCCCTCTGAAGCACTGGCCACTGTCGGAAAACAAGATATTGGGCTAGATGGACCATTGGTCTGATCCAGTATAGCCATTCTTATTATCTTATTTCTTAGCCCCGTTTTATTTAAATATACAGATGAATAATCACAATGGCACCCAAGATGGATATGTCAGGTGAGGTAAACATTCTAAAAAAGAATGAACCCTTGGAGCCATGCCCTCCAAATACCATTACCTGTAACTGTCACAATGATTGTTTCCCCCGATGTAATCGGGAAAGGAACCTTTGATGGCTTCTGAATATCAAAACGTCTACTGCCAGTTAATGTGAAGTAAGAGGGGGATTTAATAAATACGATGCACCAGAAAGCTGTGTTTCATACCTGTGATACTGAGGCCATTACTTATATTTTTAAAATGTGAGGGAAAATATTTTACAACATTTATCCAGTAGGTTGGCATTATGTGAATGAAATGGATGCTCAGTGGCAGAGACATCAGACGTCAAAACCTTGAGCTGTTCATAAGTATCTGGAGCCAAAACTGCAATAGCAAAAATCATCTACAAAAAAGCTGATTTTATAAAAATAGAAGTGCACTGCAGAGGGGTATTTTGTATATGATTTTTTTAAATAAATCTGTTAAAATGTGATATTATTCAAGCTTATAGAACAAAACACAAGAAAACTTCAAGTCTGTACATCCATTTCAAGGGTACTATGACTTCAGAAACCACTTGAACTTTGTTTTTCTCCTGTATTTAGCATCATCAGAACTCCTTCATGTGTATATCTCAGCCACCTGCTTTTTGACTGTGGGTTGCCTGGAACCTGCCCCTTAAAGGGCGCCTGGAACTTTACTGGGGAGTCACAGGCTTACCCCACTTTTTCATTGTACTTTCCTTCCTCCTATTTTTTGTTTTTAGCCGTCAACTTCTTTTATTGCTCTGAACCAGTTCCTAAATGCAGTTACCCTGACCCTACATGTTAAGACTTCTTTCTTCCTTCCCATTGGCTGTATTCACGCAGGACTACCATTTATAAAAAGGGGGGGAATGGAGAAGAATAGCAATAAGCTCCTTTCCTTTGAGGTATGTAGATGCAGCACCTGGTTTCTGATTCCAAGTTCCATTATACAAGGGCTCATCTAAAAACTGTTGGTTTATGGAGCCCTGATTGAAGTCTATAATCTGCTCTTCAGAATGATGAGGGAATGAGAGGAAGATCTGAGAAATGACTGAGTCTGTATTAATGGAAATCCAGGTCCAAATTAATCAATTATAGCTGGCTGGTCCATAACAGAGTTCCTGGGGGGCAAAAACTCCACTTTATCTAGATATTTATGTGGTCCTCATCACCATAATATCAGATACAGCAGAGCAGAGTAGATGGCAGGTAGGTAGGCTAAAAGACTGCAACACTAGTCCATTGGGTTGATGAGGTTCAACAAGGACAAGTGCAGAGTCCTGCACTTAGGACGGAAGAATCCAATGCACCGCTACAGACTAGCGACCGAATGGCTAGGCAGCAGTTCTGCAGAAAAGGACCAAGGGGTGACAGTGGACGAGAAGCTGGATATGAGTCAACAGTGTGCCCTTGTTGCCAAGAAGGCCAATGGCATTTTGGGATGTATAAGTAGGGGCCTAGCCAGCAGATCGAGGGACATGATCATTCCCCTCTATTCAACACTGGTGAGGCCTCATCTGGAGTACTGTGTCCAGTTTGGGGCCCCACACTACAAGAAGGATGTGGAAAAATTGGAAAAAGTCCAGCGGAGGGCAACAAAAATGATTAGGGGACTGGAACACATGAGTTATGAGGAGAGGCTGAGGGAACTGGGGATGTTTAGTCTACGGAAGAGAAGAATGAGGGGGGATTTGATAGCTGCTTTCAACTACCTGAAAGGGGGTTCCAAAGAGGATGGCTCTAGACTGTTCTCAGTGGTAGCAGATAACAGAACAAGGAGTAATGGTCTCAAGTTGCAGTGGGGGAGATTTAGGTTGGATATTAGGAAAAACTTTTTCACTAGGAGGGTGGTGAAACACTGGAATGCATTACCTAGGGAGGTGGTGGAATCTCCTTCCTTAGAAGTTTTTAAGGTCAGGCTTGACAAAGCCCTGGCTGGGATGATTTAATTGGGGATCGGTCCTGCTTTGAGCAGGGGGTTGGACTAGATGACCTCCTGAGGTCCCTTCCAACCCTGATATTCTATGATTCTATGAATAGTAACCTGCCCCAAAACTGAACCCGTATGTTCTGAGGGAGAGATCCAGGTACCTGGAGGATTCAGCACTTGAGGAACCCCTACCCTATCGCACACCTTGGTGTAAATCACTGGGGAAGGCGGCGGTGAAATACCTTCTACTCTTCCCCTGGAATAAATGCCCCCTTGGCACAAAAACCACCACTGGTGCAGGAAGATACAGTTTTCACCTTCTTGTGCTAGCTGGAGCACATTTATTTCCAAGTGTCCAGCTACTGTGAAGCTTAAGAAAGTAATGGATTTGTCATACTATTGCTAAAATGGAAACAACTCTAGAAGAATTAAAATGATAGGCAATTTACCTCTACTCTTGCCACAACTCACTATACCATTTATTCAAAGTGGCTTCATTGTTTTCAACTTAGATACATGCAGCCTGATGCATCCCTATCCTGGATGCAGTGCAATATTCCTTATGCCATACATCAGTGTTTCCCAAACTTGGGACACTGCTTGGGCAGGGAAAGCCCCTGGCAGGCCAGGCCAGTTTGTTTACCTGCTGTGTCTGCAGGTTCGGCTGATCGCGGCTCCCACTGGCCGCAGTTTGCCGCTGCAGGCCAATGGGGGCAGCGGGAAGCGGTGCGGTCCGAGGGATGTACTGGCCGCTGCTTCCCGCAGCCCCCATTGGCCTGGAGTGGCGAACCGTGGCCAGTGGGAGCTGCGATCGGCCGAACCTGTGGACACGGCAGGTAAACAAACCAGCCCGGCCCGCCAGGGGTTTTCCCTGAACAAGCGGCGTCCTGAGTTTGGGAAACACTGCCATACATAATAGTGCCTTGTTTGATCCTGAGTGAAATCGGGAATAGAGGACTCTCAGACATCTGGGCTCTGAATACACAGGGTTGCATGTGGCTGAACTGATAATTACAACTGGGAAAGTGAGGAATTGGCTGGGGGTGGGAATGATGTGCGGGAGGGGAAAAGATAATGGTAGCTATCGTTTATGTGACACACATGAAAGAGTTAATTAATATAATTACAAGCGGCTCGTATCAGTGTCATTTCCCAAAGATATGCTTGATCCAACTGATTTCAATGGAAGCCCCTCAGAGGTTTGGGCCGGACATAAACATTCAATGAGAATTTATTCCCTGTGATACAAATGCACCTATATTACTTTATGGAATTCTACCACTGCTGTTTGTCTATGATAGAAGGAGGCAGACTGGAGTGGATAGCAGCAGCATGCACATCCACAAAAGGTAGGTGGTCTCATACAAAGAACTGTAGCAGAGGAAAGAGATCAGATTGCAGTGTATCGTGTGTGTTGGGATAACAGTCAAAGACCTGCAGGCTCGTCCTCTGGCAGAGAGAGGATAGAGTGAGATGGTCACAACGTTCATTACATTTTTAATATGGATGCATGGACTGGAAATATTCAAGAATCACTGGTATAGTACACACTGGTATAGTACAGTATAGTACATATACCATATATTTAGACATTCAGTACACACATAGGCAACTACTTAGACTACAATCCCTTTCACACATGGGTTATAAATTGTTAATTTCACCCATTAATCCAATACTTTTTGAAAACATGGAAAGAACAGTTGAGAGACTTACCTCAGCTGTACATACTTTGCATCTTGCTCTATCTTGATTATCAGAACCCTAAGAGAAAAACAGTTGTTTAGTAAGAAAACTGATTAAAATTATATTGACCAGGAAAATAAATATAAAACATATTAGCGTCATCTCCTTGGCTGAATTAAAGAACAACAGGGCCAAATCTATTATGAAAAGTGAATGCTTTGTTACTCCAGAATCTGGTTCACATTTGATAATTGGCACCTTTCTTGCATTTATAGTTTTTATTTTATGCAAACACTCTTAAATACTCCTCAAGTCAATAAGGCACAAAAAGATAAGCCTGAAACTCACTATGGACAATCAGCTTAAACTGGGGCTCAAGATTGTGGAGCCTCTCTGAGCCTTTAGAAATAATCAAGGTTTATGGTGTTTAACCATCAGTCTCAGGAGAAAATATATATCATGCAGCTCTGGTGAGATAAAGCCCTCAAAAAAGCGTCATGTATTTTTGTAGTACTTGATAGGACTTTGGAGGGAAAAATGATTATCCTTCACAAACAACGGCTTCAGAAACCCCCATCATGAACCCAAGATGTACACATAGAACAAAGCCCAGACACGTCTCCCCACTCGAGTGTAAAACTTGCTCACAGTTTGATCAGCAATGGAGCAGGTTAACATGTCAGAAAATACTGTTCAAGGCCACTGCCTCTCTCACTAAAACTGAAAAACTGGGCACAAAAAGGCAATGCATTGTACATCATCTGGTCAGAAGTATTACTACTGAAAATTGTAGGTGGTGAGCAAAAAGTGGTGCTGTAGCAAAAGTCTGTTGTGTATGCCTGTTTTAGATTCTGACCGTTCCGTGACCTACCTGAGTGCATCACTGTAGTTCTGGACCAACACAGACCTTTCCTTCTGGCCATGAGCTAGACAGGGAGTCATGTCCTCTGTGAATGTTATACTCAAACAATTTTCCTGTGGTCAGTGAATCCTGAATCTGTGGTGTGTATGTCTCTCTGCTGACACAACAGTTGTCATATCACTGTCACAACTGGGGGTTCATGCTCCATGTAAGTTTACTTCCCATTTTAAAAAATAACCAATCTTAGGTTCCAATCCTTGCAGGTGATGATCAGATCCTCAGGGGTGATGAGTACCCTCAATTTCCACTGACTTCACTGGGAGTTGTGAGAGCTCAGCAACTCTCAGGCAGTGCTATGATCCTGGCAAGGCTGAGCCCATTCATCTAACTACGAAAGGAAGTTTGAATTTCCTCTCTCCATGAAGGACTGAAACAATTTCAAATTTAAGCCTGGATAGTTTAAATAAAATCTTGCTCTTTTCTTTTGTAAATCAGATAAGGGATGACCCAAAATACAACCAGAAATCAAAAGAAAGAAATGAATGTGTATGCTAGAGAGAAAGAGAGCCTTCCTGTGGTTTAAAATAGTCTCATCATAGTGGTATCCTTCCTATGGTGCCATTTTACTGGTGATTTTCTTGTTTCATCAACATTCTCATGCCATTTCATAGATTCTTGTTAACTTCGGTCCATTTGTAGTATTTATATTGGAGATGTTCATCTCTTTGAATATTAGTGGCCACCCTTAAAACCTTGCAAATTTTGCCTTTTTGCATGTAATCACTGTGCAAGAATAGAACATTCATGACTGATTTCCAAAGCAGAGCCCCAAAAGAAGGCTTATGAGTGATGAGTGATCTAACAAAGGGGAAGACCACCTCACATTCCCTCTTAGATCACTGAAATGACTAACTGCCCGTGCATCTGAGAAAGGATTCCATTAAATATTCCTGTTACTCAGGAAGCTTCTCTTTGTACATCAGTAACAAACAAACAGAAGGTTTTTGAAAGAGTGGGGCATTGAAACACTGGCAGTTCTCAGAAGGAGGTTGGTTTGCCTGTCTCTCACAGGGCTGAAGTCTGATATTTAGGGAGTTCCAGCCTGTCTTGCACTAGGGAGCTGAGATCCAAGAGCAATATGGAACCTTTGAAGATCATCCATACGTTCAAGTGGGCTTTCTGTTGGTTTCTCCAAGCAGTTTCTGAGGCATTTAAGTAAGGGACTCTTTAGCTAAAAAAGATCACAAAAGGGGAGACATGAGCAACAGGCTGTGAAATACTGAAGATGAGGGTTTTAACGCATGTTTTTCCTGAATAAAAAGCTAAGATGGATAGAAAAAAACTGAAACCACTTAAGATTTATGAAGTCTCTCTCTCTCTCTCTCTCTCTCTCTCTCTCCCTGTTAATTTTTTCTAATACTTGACCTTCTTGTTCAGTTATCTCACAGGCCAGTATTCCAATAACTACCTGTTTCTAACAATGACCTCTGTACAAAACCTCCAGTGTTTTTAAAAAAAATGGTTGATATTTATTTTTTAAAGTTGTGGCTATTGCAACATGTACTACACTAAATTCCTGGGGAACCATGTCAGTCTGCAAAATCTCCAGTGCCTCCCCCTACTTCATCTCCCTGGAGTCATATATAACCTTACTAGTTGGAACTGTAGGTAACCACCATCATGGGGAATATTTTCCTCCTACATTTTAGAACAGTATAATTTATAACATGATATTAAAACCAACATAAATTAGTAATTCAATCCCTATATTCCAATTTAATGAATTAGAGGCTTCATTGCATTATTGTTTTGTGCCACTGGACCAATCATTTGGTTTACAAACAGAATGTATTTCTTTATTAATCAATAAATGCATATTAAATAAAGGTATCTTACATAAAATTATGCTGATATCTCACAGGGGCCAGCATGGAATTATTTAAAATATTATTTTCTTAGTTTACTCTCAACAAAATTAAATAAAAATATGAAATTTGTGTCTTCATTTTAAACTCCTTTTAAGAGGACAGGGATGAAGTTATTGCCCGGTGGCAACTGAGGAGCACTTATCAAGATAATTATTTTAGGATTACAGTTCTGGGCTTTATACAATGTGGATCATTAAGGATCATTTTGGACATCCACTGAGTAACCCATAGTCAAAAAAGGGCATGACAAACAAATGGCACAATTATTGTATTTGGGTACTTGCAACACTCTTTCAGATAAGAAAGAAAAAGTGAATGCAGGCTACTTGGGAATGAATCAGCCCATAGTATTTATTTATTTAACAGTTGTAAAAAATAATTCATAACCCAGAAGAATTCCACCACAAATAATTTCCAATCTCTGAAGAAGAAGAAGAAGAAGAAGAAGAGCCAACCCCCAAGCCCACACACACTTCAGGAGTGTTCCCTAAGCACATACAATTTTGATGTGATGCCCGAAACCCAAGTCTCCTACTCAGGGAACTACCTTTCAGATTAACCAAACCACATATTAAAATAGGCAGAGTCAGGAGGGAGCCAAAAGATAGATTTTTTTCATGACTTTTAACATGGTGCAAACTCAGTCCTAGAATCACAGAATCATAGAATCATAGAATATCAGGGTTGGAAGGGACCTCAGGAGGTCATCTAGTCCAACCCCCTGCTCAAAGCAGGACCGATCCCCAATTAAATCATCCCAGCCAGGGCTTTGTCAAGCCTGACCTTAAAAACTTCTAAGGAAGGAGATTCTACCACCTCCCTAGGTAACGCATTCCAGTGTTTCACCACCCTCCTAGTGAAAAAGTTTTTCCTAATATCCAACCTAAACCTCCCCCACTGCAACTTGAGACCATTACTCCTTGTCCTGTCATCTTCTACCACTGAGAATAGTCTAGAACCATCCTCTTTGGAACCACCTCTCAGGTAGCTGAAAGCAGCTATCAAATCCCCCCTCATTCTTCTCTTCTGCAGACTAAATAATCCCAGTTCCCTCAGCCTCTCCTCATAAGTCATGTGTTCCAGACCCCTAATCATTTTTGTTGCCCTCCGCTGGACTCTCTCCAATTTTTCCACATCCTTCTTGTAGTGTGGGGCCCAAAACTGGACACAGTACTCCAGATGAGGCCTCACCAATGTCGAATAGAGTGGAACGATCACGTCCCTTGATCTGCTGGCTATGCCCCTACTTATACATCCCAAAATGCCATTGGCCTTCTTGGCAACAAGGGCACACTGTTGACTCATATCCAGCTTCTCGTCCACTGTCACCCCTAGGTCCTTTTCTGCAGAACTGCTGCCTAGCCATTCGGTCCCTAGTCTGTAGCGGTGCATTGGATTCTTCCGTCCTAAGTGCAGGACCCTGCACTTATCCTTGTAGAACCTCATCAGATTTCTTTTGACCCAATCCTTCAATTTGTCTAGGTCCCTCTGTATCCTATCCCTACCTGCCACCGTATCTACCACTCCTCCTAGTTTAGTATCATCCGCAAATTTGCTGAGAGTGCAATCCACACCATCCTCTAGATCATTTATGAAGATATTGAAGAAAAGCGGCCCCAGGACCGACCCTTGGGGCACTCCACTTGATACCGGCTACCATCTAGACATGGAGCCATTGATCACTACCCGTTGAGCCCGACAATCTAGCCAACTTTCTACCCATCTTATAGTGCATTCATCCAGCCCATACTACTTTAACTTGCTGACAAGAATACTGTGTGAGACCGTGTCAAAAGCTTTGCTAAAGTCAAGAAACAATACATTCACAGCTTTCCCTTCATCCACAGAACCAGTAATCTCATCATCGAAGGCGATTAGATTAGTCAGGCATGACCTTCCCTTGGTGAATCCATGCTGACTGTTCCTGATCACTTTCCTCTCGTGTAAGTGCTTCAGGATTGACTTCTTGAGGACCTGCTCCATGATTTTTCCGGGGACTGAGGTGAGGCTGACTGGCCTGTAGTTCCCCATATCCTCCTTCTTTCCTTTTTTAAAGATGTGCACTACATTAGCCTTTTTCCAGTCATCCGGGACTTCCCCCGATCGCCATGAGTTTTCAAAGATAATGACCAATGGCTCTGCAATCACAGCTGCCAAATCCTTTAGCACTCTCGGATGCAACGCATCCGGCCCCATGGACTTGTGCACGTCCAGCTTTTCTAAATAGTCCCGAACCACTTCTTTCTCCACAAGGGCTGGCCACCTACTCCCCATGCTGTGTTGCCCAGCACAGCAGTCTGGGAGCTGACCTTGTTCGTGAAGACAGAGGCAAAAAAAGCATTGAGTACATTAGCTTTTTCCACATCCTCTGTCACTAGGTTGCCTCCCTCATTCAGTAAGGGGCCCACACTTTCCTTGGCTTTCTTCTTGTTGCCAACATACCTGAAGAAACCCTTCTTGTTACACTTAACAACTCTTGTTAGCTGCAGCTCCAGGTGCGATTTGGCCCTCCTGATTTCATTCCTACATGCTCGAGCAACATTTTTATACTCTTCCCTGGTCATTTGTCCAATCTTCCACATCTTGTAAGCTTCTTTTTTATGTTTAAGATCCGCAAGGATTTCACTGATATGCTAAGCTGGTCGCCTGCCATATTTACTATTCTTTCGACACATCCTTTATAATACCTCTACAATTCTTATGCTACCCTTGTTGTTTCAGTATGCCCTTTCTCAAAAAAAATTGATTTTGGGTGAGAAGCTCACCTGTTTAAGAACTGTATCTTAACCTGCTAGTAAAATAAAAAACTGCCTACTCCAAACATACATTTATTAGCTGTACAGGCACACATTGGGAACAGGAAAACAGATCCCCTTCACAGTGTCATCTGAATTCACCTTTGACTGGCTGGCACTGTAGTCAGAATGGGGAGCTTGCAGTCTAAAAGTCATTCATGGATTTTTATTTCCTAACATGAGTTCTACTGAGTTTTTCCTCACCATCCTTCATGTGGGTGTACTATACTCTTATAATTATATAATTAGCATATTCCGCACCTATTTTTCCCTGGTCAATGGTGTGAAATATAAATACAGATATGCATAAAGCTATATACTTGGCAAGTGAAGAAGCACAGCCATTTAAGAAAAAAATCTGAGTCACTAAGTATTCCCACATTTGTAGCCCAGATGATGGTCTTGTACCTAGATGCACTGATCTGTCACCATTATCAGAACAGCTTTTCTTGGTGTGAGTCCATCACTTTAAAATTGTGGCAGACACATTGGTACAATGAGCTCTTGCACTTGGGACCTGCATAAATACCATATGCTTTACTGTCAACCACCAAGGGACAGACATGTTTTGGCAGCCATAAACAGGCAATAAGACACACTCCTTGCCTCACTGCCAAGTTCTCAAATCTGCATTTTAATACTTCAATAGCAGCTGCAGAGGGAATCAAATATGGCAGAGGAGAGTTTGAGGGTCTTGTAGAATACTACAGAACATTGCAGATTATCACATAGGTCAACCACATTGTTCGGCAAATAGCACTGTATGACTAATTCAAAATTCAAATTGTGGGTTTGAGAATTATTGGACTGTAAGAGGCTACTCCCTCACACCTCACCAATCAAAGGAAGAAGAAAGGACAAAAAGTCTGAGAAACAAACAAACAGATTCTGTTTCTATTTTGGGCAGTTCCCAAAGTTTTAATCATTCCACTCTTGGCAGGCAAGACAGCAGTCCAATTTCTTCCACAACAGGGTCCAAATAAGCCATTCTAATTCCTCTTTGTGAGTAGAGAAAATATCAGAAGGGTTTTGAAGTGATAAAGTCAAAAGGAACCTTCTCATTTAGGTTCAGATTCTGATACTCTTACTCACAGTGAATTGCACCTTATTCTATGAATAGCCCCATCAAAGTCAATAAGATTAGTCCTGGAATAAGATGCTACTAATCCAGAGTTTGGGCCTCCAATGTTTTAGAGAGTAATGTTTCTGCAGGGAATGATACAGATTCTCTATGTAGATGTACAATGTATTGACTCAGAAAGTAAGAAAAACAAATATTTTGTTGTCAAATTTCTTCCTGTTATGAGTCAATATTAGACTTGTTTTATTTCAGGAAAGCCTAACCCTGGTCTATATAAAAGTTTTCTCCTAAATATACTCTGCTGACATGCTTATTCCTGGAGACCTGCTTAATTATCCAAAATGTAAAAGAAGGTGAAAGAGCTCTGTTTGAATAGTCCTGATGCTGCCTCAGCAATTTCTGCTCCTGGCACATGCTAATTCAACAGCCACTGATCATTTGGAGTTAAAGTGCAAGCAGCCAGCTGAATAGGATGCAGTTGTTCTTATTCTTGTGTTGAATATCAGGGTCAGAGGTGCGTACCAGATAACACATAGCAGATGTAGGGAGAGTAAAAAGAATGTTAACTTATGGTGACCACCTACATTTCAAGGAAATAGAAGGACTGTACGAAAAAATACAAGGAAAGGTTATTTTTAAAGGAACTGCATCATATAATATTTTTGGTACAAAAATCATGCAGAATACAAAATCCTATATTGGTATCACAGTGCAGGATCCATTAGGTGAATATTACAGAAATATATAACATCCACCCTATACTGACTTTATGTACCATAATATGGGACATCTTTAAAACACTAGAAGCATGATCCCCCTATATTCACTACAAACATAACAAAAGTTATGTTTCTTTTTACACTGTCCACATGTTCTATAGCAGCTTTGTCATGGAGCAGCAGAATGGCAAACCTGTAAAGGTGAGATGAAGAAAAAAGAAAATCTGATCTGAATTTGAAGGAAGATCTTCTGGACAATTATCTAGATAAATGCAGACACATCATTCCACTTGAGTAGCCACAAAACAGAGATTCGACATAGGAGAAGAGAATTTTATGAACAGTTTTAGCTGCTTCATCCTGTTTTCTGACCCTGGGCTAGATCCTCAAACCTGCTCCAGCTGTGCAAAAGGCCCCTCGTTATATCAAATAGGCAGTTGAGGATTCCTCCAATAAAGGCATACAGAGTGACAAATTTATGTGACCACTATAGCTAGCATAACTTAGAACAGTTACTTGGCTGCTCCAAGTTACTGAAGGCTGTTTCAGACCTTGGCAGCCTCACAACTGGGAGAGAAGAAAGATTCCACCTGATCATGTCTTGTGCCTACATTTAGGTATTGCAAGAGACAGGTGTGAAGAATGTAATTATTTTAGGTATTAGCAATAAGTAAACAACCTACTGTACTTTCAGGGAACACAAAAACACTTAAACAATTTTAGATACAGCAGCCACCTAAAACTCTTGCTTTTGTTTTTCCTGCCAAGAGACATTTGTTAAATATTCTGAAATTCTATAAGGAAGTTCATATAAGTTGTAAGGACAAAGAAGTCTTAAAGCATTCCTGATTATTTTGCTAGAGGATGAGAAAATGTAAACAAACCTTGATTGTAGAAACAAAGATGCCTAACTACCTCAGAACCAAATGTATTTCTACCATTCTACAGGCATGTACTGTCTAAATAGGTTAAAAATAATTGTGCAAGTCACGATAAAACTTTTCTGACAAAATAAGGGAAACTTTGTTGAAAATATCAATAAAAAGCCATCCAGCTCAGAGTGCATAGTTTATCTGTGACACAATTACTTGATTTTTTTTTTAAGTAATGTATGTAGAAAAACCTAAAGGAAGGTTATGCGTGAAAGAACATAGGTTAAAGAATAGGTGTAAGGAGGCAAGTTCCCCTAGAATAAAAAGCAGTGAGTAAAAATAATGATATACAGATGAATGAATGACTTGATGTCATCGACTAGTACTTGCTGTCTATTTTAGAATGAATTGTTCCATTCATTTCTATGGAAATTTTGTTCTGGTATTGAGTATGCAATTCAACTTCCTGATTTGGTGAATTAACAATATAGGCAAGTAAATATCCACAATACTCAAGTGGTATCAGACCGCTCCAATGCTGTTTGGAGGTGCTGATACCCTACTTTTAAAAGGCCTAGTTGCCTCATTTAGACAATGGGTTGAAATGAAGGAAAGGAAAATTTATACTGAGGGCCCAGAAGGCCTCACAAATTCTGAGCTTCTATACAACATATATCACATCTCAAGTAACATTAAAAATCAACTCCCCTGATTCTCAGAAAGGGAGAAATATTCAAAATTATTTGCAATCTAAAGAAGTCATTCTTTCTCACAATCAAAACAATCCGCAGAAACGACTCCTAGTTTATGGCTAAAGCTTGGCTGAAACAATCTAGCAAATCATTTCTCAGAACGTGGAAGGGAATGTATCCCCCTCAGTTAACTTTTGGGCTGCTGCCACTTTCCATTTTGGCAAACAAAGGAATGTTGTGGGCACCATATAAAGGCATCTATGGCAGCCTGAGGGTTAAAGTAGACATTTCTTATCTTTGACAGATGGTTAATTCATGGTCATTATTGCTAAATTCAATTGCTTAATAATTTAGATATGACAAACATGTGTGTAGTAATGTTTGCCAGGGCACCCTTCTAGAATCCCAGGATGCAATAACCCCCTCAATGCTTTCACCACACATCCCCATGCTGAGTATGACAGATTGAAACAAATACAGCCTTTCTGGATATTTTAACTCCCTAGCACTGCTCTTGTTACATTAAAGAGTGGTTCTAGGGAGTTGTGTGTTCTGAAAAACAATGAGGAGTCTGGTGGCACCTTAAAGACTAACAGATTTATTTGGGCATAAGCTTTTGGGGGTAAAAAACCCACTTCTTCAGATGCAGATCTTTTCTTCAGGTGTTTTTTTACTCATGAAAGCTTATGCCCAAATAACTCTGTTAGTCTTTAAGCTGCCACCGGACTCCTTGTTGTTTTTGTGGATACAGACTAACACGGCTGCCCCTCTGATACTGTGTGTTCTGAGTTACTTTTGCTAGGGCTGCCTGAACTGGCTTGACTAAAAATAGCAATTTAGTCAGTAAACTTAATAAAAGATCAAATTTTTACAATGGTCTCAACTTATCCTTCAGTTTTACAGCTGCACATATTAACATTTAAGCAATCTTATTACCTAACTTGCAGACATAGAGCCTAATCCCAAAAGGTGCTGAGTATCAGCAGCTCCTACTGAAGTGATGCTCAGCACCTCTCAAGACCAGCCCATAATCAAGGAGGCAGATGTATTAGCATTTGCACCAACAACTAATTGCACTTGTAATTTTCAGCCTGCAATTAATTGTAGTTGCAAAGATGGAGCCAATTATATAGGCAGCCTTTTAAGTATCAGGCTCTTGATGTTAAAAGAAATAACAGGCTATTCCGTGCCCACCCCCTGCACCAAACCCAGTCCATTTTATTTTTATTTATTTATTTATTTTGAGTGGGGAACAGAACACAAATATCTGGCAAGTATTTCTTTAACAGTTCATATTTCTCTGCATTGCCTTCCTTCAACTAATACAGGCAACAGAACATCCCTCTTCCCCACTTTGGCACCAGAAAGCACCTTACAACAGGAGACTTGATCCAAAGCCCAATGAAGTTTAAAGACTCCCATTGACTTCAAAGGGCTTGGGTCAGACCCAAAGTCAACGTACTAACATTCTAGCACAAAATACCAAGCCACAACACTGGCTGAAATCCATATAATTTATATGTTGTTGCTAGAGCTGTGCAAAACGTTCACACAACTCCAAAAATCTGAAAACTGCTTGCTCTTTTGTTTCATTACAAATGAGAAACAGAGTCCAGGTTTGCAAAACATTTTGCCAAGGTTCACTAATTTATTGTGCTGATTTAGGCTAATTTATGGGCTTTGTATCGAAATATGCTAAATGTGTGGCTTTGACCACAAAAACCAGGTATAACTCAGTAGCTTTGGGTTTCCTTTCAAGATCTTAAGTTTATACGTTTCCTGTACTTTTTCCCTCTCTTTAACCCACACGGTGTCACTTTATGCCTCTCTCTCTGCAAAACCCTGATATGTAATACTTTTAGAACGTAAGCTTTTGGGGACCGAGGTCTTGCCTTTGCTTTTTGGTTTGGTGCCTAGTTACACACCATTGTCACTATAGAAAAAATTATACTAATAAAATGAAGAATGATAAAAACCAATTATAATAAAAGGGAAAAGTCACATGGTGTTTTTCCAGTGTGGCTACTAGTCCGGCTCACAATTCTGGCAAGCCAGGAAGCCCCAAGTAAATATATGAAACCTAAACCTTACTTATTAGTTTTCATTTGTTACAACCATGGGGAAAACTGAACCCAAACCCTTCGTATATTCCGGGCTTGTGAACACATTAACCAGTTCTGACGTAAAATATTCACCATATCTACTTCAAATTAAACAACAGCTGAGGAAACCCCTCCAAGTCACATCTCGCTCTTATTGCATAGTCCACAACACACAAAATCATAATGGCTTTAAACTGTTGCCACTTGGGATCTGATCTTACAAGGTGCTGTGAAGAATTGAACACTCTCAACTCCTTCTGAAACTAATGGGAATTGAGGTACACAGCACCTTACAGGATTCTCTCAATATCTTGTGGGATTGGGTCCTTGGTCAGTAAGTGCTCTGACATCTGGAGGTTTTAAAACGACACCTCCTTTTCTCGCCCTGAACTTGAGGTTGTAACCATATGTTTGTAAAAGGTTTACAGAACACAAATAAAACCAATGGAAGCTCATCATAACAGTACACCAACATATGGTGTACTGTGCAGAGTGAAAGACAATCTAAGATGGAAGAGAATATTCTGCATTAGTTCCCTCACCTTTTGTATCCAGGTTAACACACACTTCTGGTGAGCAATCAAGTTTTTGCAGTCACAGAAGTGCAGCAGAGCGTCACGACCCATCTCATCTCCTTCTCGACAGATAAAGCATTCTTTTGACTCTAATTAAAAAGATTAATAAAGTAAGAGAACACATCAGGTTTGCATCAATCATAGCCCATGTGGTTCTTATTATTGCAATTAAAAGTTATCTCCTCAAAATTGTTGGATGAAAGTGCCATTGTCTACAATTGAAAACACATTGAAGGGAGTTTTCCAACTTATTCTATTTTAAACAGTCAAATTTAAAGAACATTGTGGAGATAATGTGTTCAAAAGGGTCCTTAAAGGCAATCTATCAGGAAAAATACATTTCTGTCCCATGAAATCCCCTTATAAAGAATGTGCATTGTGCATCTTAGTGCTTTTTGTTTTAAAAAAGAATGAACATTTTGGGCCTAATTTTTGAAGGTGCATCAAACGCAGCCTCTGATATTGAAGGGGTAATTTAGAGTTCAGTCCTGCAACATGCTGAGGCCTTAAACTTGCACTTACATCACTGGGAGTTAGAGCGCCCAACACTTCTTAGGAGTGCTCAGCACTTTCCATGATCGAGCCTTTACTGTGCTTAAGTTCTTGCACCCAACCAGTCAAATTTTTAGCTGGTGCAAATTGGCTCTGTTGATGTCAGCGGCGTGTGGTCATTTACATCAGCAGAGAATTTGATCCTCAGTTTTTCACATCGAAGCTTTTGCACCCACAAAAACTTGGATTTGTGCCTACTGCATTTGCAAGCATAAATTAACTATTTTTTGCACATGCAAAATCTTACGTGTATAAACCTGTGCAATCCAAATGCACACAAAATTGCACCTGCTGTTTTAATTAATTTGGAAGTCTGGCTCTTTATGACTTTCTTCGAAGTATGTTACAGTTTTGAATTCTGCTGCAAAGCATAGTTTTAATGACAGGATGATTAAATAAAGAATGCTAGTATATGCTGATGGCTTTTTAAAGCTTTCTTTGTGTAAGCCAGCTTTTTTTTTTTTAAACTGCTGCTCTTGTATTTGGCAACGGATGCAATGGCTTCATGGAATTCTGCTAAAAAAATATCCAAAATGCAAGTATACTTACATACTCAGGCACTAACTTCTGAAGTAGTCTGCTTGATGCTATTTAAATAAAGATTTGAACACTGGGAAAGGAATCTCTTTTCCAGAAACAAATGGGAACGAAACAATTCTTAATATGTAGTGTATCACAAAGAAAAACCCCAATGGAAATCACAGAGAAAATACTTGGATTTTTGTGAAATGGGTGATAAAAGGCCCCTGCCACCTCTATCTGCACTGAAGGCTGCTCATCATTTTGCCTTTTCTTGTTTCTGAAAAACAACTGTCCCTCACATCACATGTTGCTGCTCCATGGGCAGTGGCGGCACTGTGGATTTTATGTGACAAAATGAGGATAATCAATTTCAATCTACTCAAACACCTTTTAGAAAAGTGCAACAGACATCATGATTTGTACTACAGTACTGGCATCTAAGAGGGCCATATTTTTTGCTCAGATGTAAGCACCCAACTCTCACTGACTTCCAAGGAGCCATGTTTACACATCTGAGGGCAATTTGGCATTTAAAGAACAATCATTTGTGAAAAAAAGAAACATGAGAGAAGTACAGAATAAGCACCTATACTCAGTGATGAGCTGCCAAAATCTGAAGAACCGGTTCCTTCAGTCGCTCCGGGTCTTCGGCGGCACTTCGGCGGCAGGTACTTCACTCGCTCCGGGTCTTCGGCGGCACTGAAGTACCTGCCGCCGAAGTGCCGCCGAACATCCAGAGTGAGTAAAGGACCCACCGCCGAAGTCCCGAAGCGTCACCGGGTGAGTGAAAATTAAAAAGGGATTCTCAGCCAGGGGAGCCTCCCCAGCTGGGAGCTCAGGCGGGCCGGACAGGACCGTCCTGTGGGCTGGATGTGGCCCACGGGCCGGAGTTTGCCCACCCCTTTAACAACCGGTTCTAAACCGGCTTCAAAATTTAACAACTCGTTCGCGCGAACCGGTGCGCACTGGCTCCAGCTCACCACTGCCTATACTTACATGGCATAGGGAATGCATGGGGAAACCCAGACACTGTTAGCAAATGGAACTTTCCTTGCAATGGCCACAATGAATATGGTATTACCCACACCCTTGTCTCCACAATGAATTTAAAGAAAATGAATTTCAAAGAAAATGTAGTGAAAAGAGAAGACATGACACTTGATAGCTGATAAAAAGCCTGTTTATGCCTAATACAGAGGATCAATTATTGAAGAACAGTTAAATGTGAACCATTTAATTCTGCAAGGCATCCAACATCTATAGTACTGTGCTAGGTAAGTGCTGGTCATGCAAATTAAAGCTGCCTGGGAACATACAGTACTTTTGACTTGCACTTACAATTTTCTAAGTTCTCAAAAACTTTTAGAGATGAGGATATGTTTTACATTCCCATTGAGGCTATTTCCTTCCCTTTTCTACATTGTCTGCCACCCTTTGGAAAAGCATCTCCTCTCTGATCTCCCTGCATCTTTTTGAGCTGTATATCCATATCTAGGAAGGAAAAAACTAACACCGTACTTATTCCTGGGTGTGAATTTAAATAAGGAGTAGGAATGGGCAACCCAATTAAGAGAACAATTCCTAAGTGGCCCAAGACTTGGCCATTGATCCTGAGGAAGAAAGGGGGAGTAAGAATTCCTTTTACACTCTGTGCAGGCCACCTGGACCCTTTTCTATCCTTAGTCCTAAGTATTATATGTAGAAACAACTATCGAATAGGCTTTCAAGAATTTATATGTAATTTTAATTGGCTCTAATTTAAAGTCTAGAGAGAGTCAAAGTTAACGTAATTTACCCCCTTAATGTGCATTTTACTCAAAATTAAAATACCTTTTAGATTCATATCTATTCATAAACATGCTCATACACACCCCAACTTGAATAAGGCACACAGAGTCTAAATGAGTGCATGGAAATCCAAATTATACATCACCCCTGAATTTGGCACCAAATACCTAATGAAAATTTAACAAGTTAGGTGAGGATTACAATCTAAAATGCAATGACTAAAATATATATATACAAAAAATTAAGAGAAGTTATGCTGGTTTAGTTAGCATACCATGTACCTGTGTCTAAATACAGATGCACACAAGGGCCGGCAATCATCAGTTTTTTTATAATTGTATAGATTTCAACGAAGAGGGATATTGCTATATAAAGGAAGTCTCCCTCCCCTCCATTCCCCAAACAGCTCTCCAAAGACTAAAATATGCCTTTTCTTATTGCTGTTTTTAGCCAGAGCATCAATAATTAAACAGGCCATGGTCAGGGGCCCCAAAGCAAACATCACTGGGTTCTGGATGTGCTCCATGCAATCCTCAAGATGTCTAAAGCCAGAGCTTCAGTCCTGACTGGATCGGCAATGACCCATTAGAAACAATAGGGGGAATGTTCAGATTGGATGATGCATGCTACTTCACTTTTATTTACTGGAACTGAGCCACACTACAATCTGAAGCTTCTGCTCGTTTCCTTGGTTTCTCTGAGGCACTCAGACACTACATTGCTGAGCAACACAAGAAGCTATATGAATAAATGATAAAAAAATTTCCCAATGTCATGGCTACTAGAAGTATGCATTATGGAATTAATGTGGTGACATGTCTGGATATTATCGCCACACACTCCGGACTAAAAAGTCCCTCATCTTTTCTTGACTTCCCACTCTTTCCCTCCTTTTTCCTAAGAGCCAGTCTGAAAATCTGGCCCTTCATGGATTAAAAAAGATACATATATTACCATGTGTAGCTAGTGGTTTGGATGTAAGTGAACAGATGTAGATGGGTTATATAGCTTCCAGCCCAGAATGCCCTTATGTATTTTGAAACTGTAGTGGGGTGTATATGCAGTATGTTTAGTGATACTGTCTCACATTCTCAACCATCCACACATTTTATTTGTCAAATGGAGACATATGGCATACAAAAGATTTGTTTGGGTTAGGGGTAGATTTTTCCAATATTACCATGGAATATAAAAAGAAAATTGCTAGAAACCATTTGGTCACAGATCAGTGTTGCCATTATTTGTGCAGCTGGAAAAATGGATGTCGCTATATTCTTCCTATGCTTACCAAAGATCTAGCCAGCATATAACAGAAAAGCACATGCACACTTACTGCCACATCTCACTAAGTATCAATCCCCACCCTCCACACCAAGAAGGTAATTGGAAGGAAATTGTTGCAACACACTTTCCAATGACTTGCCTGTAAGAAAAAACGACCTCAACTGTTTATGCCAAATCATTGGCACAGCCAATAGTCCAGTGGAGTTCAGTCTAGACACTGGAACTGCTTACACAATATGTTCTTGCCTAAGTATAATTTCATTAGTTACCAAGTGAAAAAGGAATGAGGGTGTTTCAAGACATTTATCAGAGTGGTAGCCGTGTTAGTCTGTATCAGCAAAAACAACGAGGAGTCCTTGTGGCGCCTTAGAGACTAACACATTTATTTGGGCATAAACTTTCGTGGGCTAGAACCCGCGTTCTAGCCTATGAAAGCTTATGCTCAAATAAATGTGTTAGTCTCTAAGGTGCCACAAGGACTCCTCGTTGTTTTTTCAAGGCATTTAGTATATAATATTATCCATGTGTGTATATTATTTATTAAGCACCTGGATTACACCTGTCACACAAGACAAATAAAGACAGCCCCCACTAATAATGTATTCCATGTATTACACACACATACAGAACACTATTTGTTAAGCATGGATATTGCACGGTACAAGACAATCCCTGCTAATAGCATTCTCTGTATGTTTGTGTACATATACAGAACAAGACAAATACAGTTACAATCTAAGAAACAGGCAAAAAATCAGACAAACACACACTGGGAGATGCAGCGAATAGCAATAACTTAGAACATTAGTTATTATTAGTATTAATAGTTATGGAGTGGGAATGGTATAAAGTTGATGGGATTTAGTTAGTACTTCTGAGCCACACAAAAGTGGGTTTCTCATAAATATCATAAAAACTACATTGCAGCAGCACTGAAGGGGTACCACTTCCAAAGTGCTATGCAAGGTTTTATAGCCACGTCACTCCTAATGGGCTGGATACTCAGCTCATGAAAATCAGCAGCGTTCTGTTTACTTTAATGGTTCAACACTGATTTACGCCAGCTGAGAATATGGCCCAATGACTCTAATGGGACACATATGGCTAAAGCCTTCACAGAACAATTTAATGATATATAAAATGAACTGACAAGCCAAGAAATTCAGAATTAAGGCTGCTATTCCATCCATATTTCTCCCAATGGCGCATTGCTGTAGTGGTCTTGATATCATACAAGCTGAACACTGAAATAAACTCAAGTCCTTACTCAGGAAAACTTCCCATTCACACCAGGGAGACCCCTACTGATTTCAAAAAGTTTGTCTGAGTGAGGAATGTAGGACTGGGTCTAGTAATCAGCCTGATACCATAATTTATTGGCTTTTGCCAATTTAAATTGGATCCCCGATTATAGTTCTCAACCTGCAATGGCTCCAGTTTAGGTCATGGGCTGAAATTAGATGAGGATCTAAACTGCAAAGTTTGGCTCTAGATGCAAAATTCCCTAAATGTGAGGGTGTTGATGGTAAATAGGAGACTAAGGATTTTGAAGTGATGTAAATTCCCTTTTACGTATCTAAACCTACAGGGCCAGATCCTCAGCTAGCATAAATTGATGTAGCTCCTCTGACATCAGTGGAGCGACACAGATTTACACCAGTTGAGGATCTGGCCTATTATGGTCTACAGCCTCCACTGAATAATTTAACAATTCTAATACTAATAAGGTGAGGTATTAGGGTCCAACTGAAATCACATTAAAGGCGGTGGAAAGGCTGTCACTGAACTGGACCCCAGAGGTGAGAAAATTACTAGTATGTGTAAAGAGAGAAAAATTTGGGTCTCAAATGAATGCTATCCTTCATAATGGAAAATCACCTTGTGATGGGGTGGACTAGGCCCAAAGGTCCCCTGCTGGAGGCCTCAGGGTTCTGTCACACCCATCCCAGGAAAGCAGTGAAGAAGAGGTCCTCCAAGTGGCCTAGAGTGGTTGCAAGGAAGCAACCAATCAGAGGGGCTGCTGGAACAGCCAACTGGGGGGCAGGAGGGCCATATAAAAGGAGCTGCAGAACAGCATAGCAGTTAGTTTCTGCTTGGAGCTGGAGAAAAAAGGACTGTGTACCTGGCTGGAAGAGAAGCAGGGCCACAGACAGCTCAGTGTGGGCAGGGACTGGGGGAGTGAGAGGCTCCTAGCTGGCTGCTAGGACTGAGCCAAAACCAGTTTGCTAGCAGGAACCAGGGGAGCAATGAAGGAGCTCCTGGCTGGCTGCTGCAACTTAGTGGGGACTGAGTCCAGGAAGGGCTGCAGGAAGAGCGTGTCTTCAGGGAGGAAGCCCTGGGGATTCGGCTGTATACCACGGCTAGGACTACTTAAAGACAGAGCTCAGGGAGGACTAGAGATACCACCAGAGGGGTACTGAGATGGGCCCTGGTGGATGGTATACCCTGGAAGGGGGTCTGTTCTGGTTCACATGCAGACAGTGTGAGAGACTTAGCAGGAGGACTCAGCTGCTGAAAAAAGTGCCTGACAACCTCTGAAAGGGATCACCAGACCTGAAAGGACACAAACATCCAACCAGAGGGGATGCTTGCAAAAGGTGGGTGCCAACTCCACTGCATACCTTTAATACTATTGTTACGTTGTTCTTTGTATTTAAATTCCTTTTGTACTCAGTGAAATTCAGACACAGATGAGAATTGTACCTTCATCTTTACTTTGTGGCATCTCTATTTCAATATTCCAAAACCAGCAACTTAATATCCCACCAGCCCCCTACTGTGCATCTATCCTCTAAACCTTAAGTACCTGTTCTCCCAAGCTCTACTAAGCCCAAATGAGTTTGTGCATGTAAATTCTATTATCTACATGAACAAAAAACAGAATCTAATGCCTGCACATGCAGATAACTGTGCTCAAAAACAGTCTACAAGTCTGTGTGCAAAATTGTTCATGCACAAACAGAAGCTCTGTGAAGGGCCCTTTGTCCCTCAAAGTTAAAGCTTGGGAGAAGAAGTTCCCAGGGCTTGGAGTAGGTACAATTTTCTTGTAGGTTTGATTTCTTTAACCTCCAAACAAACCTGCGGCGGTTGGGTCACTCTTGCATTTGGATCCTTCAGGATTCCCTTGGCCTTATTTAAAACAGGAACATATTTGCAGTCTGAACAGTAGAATGTACAGAAAGGGAAACCCCACTTTACTAGGATAGAATATCCACAGTATCTGAAAGACAATGGTAGCAGATCAGGTCACAGATGCTTGCAAGAAAATTTACCGCTTATCCACCTAAGCTGACCCTCCAAGGACCATTAATGTACCTCAACGTGCCAACACAGATTTATAAAAATACAGCCTTAATGTGTGTGTGTGTGTAGGTAGAGTAAGATTTTTTTTCTTTTAAAACACTGTAAACCACAACATTTAAATCTTCATCCAGGCAAAAAATAGGTAAAATGAGGTAACAGAATTTTTGCCTTTTACAAAGCCAGAAACATTCTTGCAGGGCTGAGAACTTCTTATGTACCAAGTTTCAGCCTGAGGTTGAACTGACAGCCATTAAAAACCTCTCATGAAGAGGGTTTAAAATGGAAGCACTTACGTACCCTTTATTAGAAAAGCATGACTGGTATCCTGGATATTTTATATTTATATTAGACTATATTATATCTATTTATTGGTATGCTCTTTCACATGTATCACTAAGAACTGAATTTAGATCAGTATCTGCATGTGTTGTACATATTTTATACGCACACATACTATATTGACTTCTATCACATATTGCATGAATCAATCCCTTAACAGTTTATGATTTATGCAGCTTGCCAGTAAAGAAGTAGGCCATGCCAGCCTTGAAAGCACTTTAGCTTGGTTGTTTTTAGTCATGAAGGACATGTTGTCCTGTAATTATTCTGTCATTTCTTAAAAGGTGAAATCCTTAACAGGTTCGTGCTTTGTGTTGCTATGTGTATGTGTGAGTTTCTGTCTGAACATGTCTTACAGAGCTGGAATCATCATTCCAAGTTACTTTACAAGGAACTACATAGAACTGGACAGCTTAAAATGTGTTAAATATCCTTGTAGTTTACTTGGATTATTTTGGGGGGGAGCTGGGGAGGAATAGCATAGGGCAGAGTCAAGGAAATCCTTAATACATTCCAATTACAGGCCTGATTCACAAAATACACAACTGCATAAAAGTGTCACTTTCTGTTTTGATCCTGTCAGTAACGTAATGTAATGTGTTTTCATGTACCACTTAACTTGAGTATCCGCAAAATGTGCAACTTTAAACAATTATGCAAATTTTAAAGTAATGCATTGAGAGAGAAACTAAAAGGAGATTCTGGCATTAATCAGTGATTCCAGGCTCTACTTGCAACAGTTCAGTAAAATATGGGCTAACCTTAGTGCTAGTGGCTGAGAGGCAAGGCTTTTCTTCTGCCTCAAATTAACTGGAGTTTTAGCTTATTCAAGAAAAATGTAAATGCTATGGGAATACAAAGCTCCTTTTTCTGTACAAAAATCTGCCATCCATTTTAAAGGACTAGCGCTGTGAAACATCACAGGATATTTCTTAGATAAGTCAGAATGAATATTTAGTGAGTTTTAACGTCAGCTCCTAGAATGATATACAAATCACATGAATTATGGGAGTATTATAAGAGATACTTTTTACAAGTCCTGCTGTGCCCAAGTATTGCCTGTATATCAGATAAAAGAAAAGGAGGACTTGTGGCACCTTAGAGACTAACCAATTTATTTGAGCATAAGCTTTCATGAGTACAGCTCACTTCATCGGCTGCATACTATGGAAAATACAGAAGATGTTTTTATACACACAAACCATGAAAAAATGGGTGTTTATCACTACAAAAGGTTTTCTCTCCCCCCACCCTACTCTCCTGCTGGTGGGGGGAGAGAAAACCTTTTGTAGTGATAAACACCCATTTTTTTCATGGTTTGTGTGTATAAAAACATCTTCTGTATTTTCCACAGTATGCAGCCGATGAAGTGAGCTGTAGCTCACGAAAGCTTATGCTCAAATTGGTTAGTCTCTAAGGTGCCACAAGTACTCCTTTTCTTTTTGTGAATACAGACTAACACGGCTGTTACTCTGAAACCTATATCAGATAAGTGTATGAAGCTAATACAGTAGTTCATTGGGTATGTGGGTATGGTAAACTGGTTTGGATAAAAGTAGAATAGCACAATTTGGATCAAAACTAAAACAGGACAAAACTTGAACCTTTCATATTTTCAGAAAGTGTAGTAAAATTATTTTTTTAAATAAAGATGGGTCAGAAAGATAATGTGGGATCAGAGCACTCCAAATTTTAGGAAAGATCAGACATTGATCCCAACTTTGTGGCTCAGGTCCATTTCTACTGGTTAAAAATATTGTGTAACTCCTTGCTTTTTTACTGCTAAGCGGGGAAGGAACCACAACAGAGCCATTCTCATCATGAATTGACCAAAAATTCCACCCACCCACCTCAATGGGTGGGGGAATGTGAAGGGGGTGCAGAGCATGGACCATCTAGAGTCTAAACTAGGCATGGGAATCCGGCCTTGCAGGTGCTGAAGGTCTAGCTAATTGCCTGCTTGGGGGACAAAGGAATTTTTTCTGCCATACAACCAATTGGCAGAGGCCTGGGAAGACTTTTCACCTTCTTTACAGCACATTTGAGCCATAGTACGTTAAGCAGAAATGTGCTTAATAAATACCTAAGTTACTTGGCTGCCATGATAATTTGTCACAACTTGCAGCCAGTTTCCAGTGCGGTTAAAAGGATAAAATGAAGGGCTTGCTGACACAAAAGGCCAGTGATTTTGCTGATGGGCTCATGGGAAAGGCTGAGACCTTGTGGCCCTCACAGCGTGAGGTCCCCACACTTCTGTATCCTCTGTTTCCCTTGTAGAAAGCATGCGATGGTAGGACTCTTGAGTGAGCTGAGTTGAGCCATGCAAAGTTACGGATGATATGGTAGGAGCCCTATAAACCCCACATCGGAACCACTTAATGCCTTGTATAGGAGAGTATGGGTGATGGGCATGTAGTACCTGTTCCCTGAGTTTAGGTTTACTAAAAGTTGTGGCCTGGTACATGAATGGATTTTATGCATCTGTCAATCCTCATTTTGCCGCCATGTTCGGATCAATGAGGAAATGCTGCATTTCTCACAAGAAAGCCTGATCCTGAAGCTTTCTAGCCCATTCTCCAGACTAATGGGGTTGAGATAATATCCAAACTTTTGGATGCTTATCTGAACTGAACTGACCTCTGAATCTTTTGAGGTTTCCCAGTTTCTGGCTTCAATACATAAGCACAATGAGCACTTAACCAGAGTGTCAGCTGTTCACTTTGAATTTCCCAGCTTTAGTTGGCTTAGGTCAGACCCTCAGTGTCACTTAAACAATGTTTTGGTGTTATATTTTAATTTTGAAAGGATTATCAGGGAAACCTACCCTTTCCGTTAATTCTCTTTGAAAATTGGCAAGAGTTTTAGAAGGATCTGCTAATATCCTCACCAGGACTAATAAAATACCTAGAATAAAATGTGTAATACAGATGAAAAACATTTTAAAAATTGGTGGAGGTAGGAAAATACCAAGATTTTTTTCTTGAAACTACAACTGCCATGGTAAATTACTTGGAATGCAGTGCAACATGATGAATACCATAAATTATGGTGAGATTCTGTGTGTGTCAGTAGTCCATTCCATGTAGTTTATGGCTAAGACAGCCATTTATTTTTCTTTTTATGGGGCTAACGATTACATACCATTGAAAATTTCTGACTGCTATTTGCTGATTACAACACTTGCAACAAAAAATAAAATAAAATCCTATTGTCTTTAGCAGTAAGTAGTATTCTACCCAAGAAAGACTGCATAGATCAATAAAATCACGCTTCTTCAGCTACTCCTTACTAACATATGCATAGCACTAGTAAGCTAGCGCAGCAAGGCATTTTGCTAAAGTTACATGTGGAAGTCACTGTGGAAACAAGATTGAGATAGGATGTAACAAATGCATCGCTTCATACACACAGGTCTTCAAACATAAAAATCTGGCAAAGCTCAAGAAGCAAAACAGGAGGTAAGACAGTTCTCATATGCTGCAGCTCTTAATGCTCTTAAAGTATGTTGGATAATTAGGTAAGTCAATTCGTCCAAACTGGGTGTGAGGTTTTGTTTTAAGCCCTGGTGTGGAATGTGCTGTTATGTGTGTCTCATTTACTACGCTATTCTGAGGTCTAAAGCAAGGGTTTCTGCACCAGATAACATACCTAACTGCACAAAGTGACCAGCTACATTCCCTTTGAAAGCTATGTCAAAATCTCTACAGTCTCAGGGAGGAAAGTACCTCATTCCCTTTGCATTAGTCACCCAACCAGAGATTAACCTAATGAGCTTTTTTTCTACAGGCTTGGCTGGCACACCTAGGATTTGCATTACATACCTGTGATTTCTCAACATTTAGCCCAGAGTGTGTACATTTAAAGGCAGACTGCTATCATCTTTCCAGAAACTATTAACTTCAACTTTACTGTAATAAGTTACTGAGTTAAAAAATGAGGCCAGCCAAGGGGTGCTTTCTGGGACTTGGTAGGAAGCTGACACACAACTAAGTAGGGTAAAAACATATGTGCGTGCGCACACATACAAACACACGGGAAACTGGTATTGTGTCAAAGAAAGGGCAGCATGCTGAAAAAAATGGATAGTACTTTTCCCCCCCTTATTTTGTCTTCCTTCCATTATCTTCCCTGTTACTGATTTCAAGCAAGCACTGGCATCCATTTGATGTCAGTAGATTGTTTGCAGACTCCATGACAGAGTTTCTAGCTTCCTCCCAGCTGCATCCTGCCCTATCAGTATGCAAACAGCCTTCTCTCTTCTACCTCCACCCACTCCCATGAACAAAGACTGAGTGTCAATTCATAGAGAAACCATAAACCCTACAACTTTAATTACTGTAATAATTGTTTTTATTTGCTTTGCTTTACCAAAGAGACTTAATCCCAAATTCTACATGCCCGTGAAATTTTTATTAAATAATCATATTAAATTCTAATGGACTGATACTCACTAAACCCCCAAACCACCAAACTAAAATCTCCCCCCCTTCAAAACAGTTTACTTCAGTTGGCCTGCCTCATCAGAAAAAGCCAGGGAAATAAATAGGCCATGCATTGAGCCCATAAGGTCAACAAGTCTGGACTCTCCTGATCCCAGGGACAGGAGCGTAATTTCCAGATTCAAGGACCGCTCTCTGATAATGCCCTATTACAAATCTTCCTGCTGCATATGCATCTAGATTCTTACATAGTGCCTATCACTATAGTGTCTGAGTGCCTTCCACAAATAAAAGGGTCAACATTAATATGTGTCTCACCCTTCTCTGCTGACAAGAAGTAGCCTTGGTTTTGGTTTCGATAGTGATCTAAGTATGAAAGTGAGGGTGCTTCTACAGGAAAGCATGGCTGAAAAGATGGGTTTTACATTTAGCTCTGTAGGAGGACTTTGCTGAGGACTTTTGCCTGATAATGCCCTGTTACAAGCCCTATCCCAGTTAAATTGGTAGCTTGCTGCACCTCAGCTGATATCAGTTGTTGTGAAATCACATATGGAGAGGCAGTCAGGACCAAAGCCACCTACAGTGTAAGGTTAAAAACAACACTTCTCCTACAAACAAAATGGAAACCAATACAGATCACAGTGTAATGTGCTCAATGCAGGACACAATGTGAATGCAGGCAGCCCTGTTGAGCACCAGCTGATATTCTTGAGTAATCTCAGGGTGTATCCCAGTAATCTGTAAAATGAGCACATGATGACAAAATATACAGCACAGCCCTGATTAACAATAAGTAAAGTAGCAGGCTTTTATGTTTCATTGTGACAGATCACTGCTGTCACTCCCTAAAGGATTGATCTTGCAGTCTATACAGGGTTCTGTCTGCCTTAACCATGCTTAAGGTACTCATCTTGGTATACAAGTGCCCACATCAGTTTTCCCTGAATGTGGACTGCAGAGTGGGCCATGAGGTACTCACCATGGTAGGAACATAGAGGACAGCAGGAAATTTTTCCATGGGTAAGGCAAGCACCTGGGAACCAGGCTGCTGCACCACTGGATCAAGGTTGCCAGTTTTGGTTGGGTGTATTCCTGGAGGAATTTTATCACATGACAAATTTTAGTTAAGATTAATCTTTAATTCCTGGAGTCTCCAGGAATTAAATCCTGGAGGGCTGGTAACACTAGGGGGCAAGGAGGAGAGATGGTCTTAGATTATGATACCAGTGGTGGAGAGTACGTCCCACTAAGAAGCACAGAGCTTGAACGGCAGCCCACTTTCCCTGCCTACACAAGCTAAGGGAGAAACAGCTTATTTCCCTAAGAGTCAAATTACACCAACAGCTTCATGGCTTCATCACTGGAGCAAGGGGTAAGAGCAGTCCAGCCAGGGCCACAGCCTGCTCTCCCCAACCCCGAAGGGCACTGATACCAGCAGAGAGCATGAAATCCCCAGAAGCACCTCTTCCTCCTACTTTTACAGCCTCTGGGCACATAAGGCATGGCTGAAAACTGACACTGACTGTTTACTGCTGGACACCTATCACCATCTCCCCATGCGGGAGGGCTAAGAAGACACCGCCAGTTCCACATGAAGCCAGTCACAGTCCCCATTCTGCCACTTCCTATGGACAAGCTTGGATTGAGAGACATTGGCAGCTGTCTGTTCTTGCAGGCCTTGCTTTTAAAAAACAAAACACCACCACCACCACCGCTTTTCTGCTATACCATTTAGCAATGGGTGAGACTGCAAATGTGTATCTGTCCAGTAATAAAGCAATTAGTTATAAATGTGGAAGAAACTATGAGGGTATAAGGAAGCAACATGTTTCCACCTATGTCATTTTACCAGGATCCTATGCTTGTTTAACATGCACAGATAGCTAAAATAGCTAAATAAAAAAAAATTATTACTGATGCTTACAAATAAAAGATCAACTGGGATCAAGATAAGTACAGTAACATATGATATAAGTCTGGAATGGGGGTGCAGTATGAGAGGTTGTTGGGGTGTGGGTATAAGTACAGTATATAGAGTACATCGAAAATGCCAGTTAGATCTAGCTACCTAAATTATGCCCTTTCATATCCAGATGCCAGTAATAAAACAAGAAACAAATCTTTAAGACACCTTTAACTTTTTAAATCAATTTTCTTCCAAATCAAGTTCATGTTGCTGTACATACATCATTTTCTGTAGGACTGTGGAAATAAAAACTTTATAGTGGTGACCACTGGTGCCATTTTAGGGCTCCATTCTCAGCCCACATGAGAATAACCTACAAAGGGGCAGAAGAAACTTGCCAAGTTTCATAAGAATTCTTCCATTTGGGGCAGTATTTGAAAGACAAAGATCTAACCCCCAGGACTTGCAGATATCATGGGATCCACAAGAATCTCAGTATGTACCAGAGATACAGGACCATCTACATGGAGAGCCTATGCCTCTGCACTGGATCTAATAGCCCTTACCTTTTTTTCTGAATACCTACATTGGATAGGGTGACCAGATAGCAAGTGTGAAAAATCAGGATGGGGGAAAGGGGTAATCGGTACCCCTGTAAGAAAAAGCTCCAAAAATGGGGACTGCCTCTATAAAATCGGGACATCTGTCATCCTAACATTGGAACCACACTGCAAGCAACTCATCAACCTCGGCTACCTGTGGGACCTGCTAAAAGAGGTGTTCCATATTACCAAGTGACAAGATAGAGTGGGTTAACTTCCAGGGGTTTTTACCATTAGATTTGGGAGGTAGAATCTAGAGGAGCCCAACCCCTGTCCTACACCTTCCAACTGCAGAGCGATAGAATCCTGTACGTCTACCACTGAGATGCTGCTGCAGTGTTGGTTAGAAGTCAGGATTGTACCTCCAAAGGCACATCCTCATCCTGAAGACCCCAGGGGAATATGATGCCAATAGGGGGGTCTAAGGTTTCCATATAATGAAATGAAATACTGTATTTTATTTCCCTACAACGATGCAGGAGATGCATAATCACTGGAAAATTGGTAAGTATATTTTATTCATGTTACAGTTACTCAATTATCTTCTAATGGCTTGGATCACCACTTCTATTGCTTTCTGTATAGAATCATTTCTTAGTGCCACCCCTGCCCGCAGCCAGCCTCTGCCTCCAGCCACCCCTGCACCCCCTGCCTGCAGCCAGCCCCTGCCTCCAGCCACCCCCTGCACCCCTGCCCGCAGCCAGCCCCTGCCACACCCCCTGCCCTGCCCGCAGCCAGCCCCTGCCTCCAGCCACGCCTCCACCCCCTGCCTCCAGCCACCCCCTGCCCATAGCCAGCCCCTGCCTCCAGCCACCCCCTGCACCCCCTGCCCGTAGCCAGCCCCTGCCACACCCCATGCTCTGCCTGCAGCCACCCCTGCACCTCCTGCCTGCAGCCAGCCCATGCCACACCCCCTGCCCTGCCCGCACCAGCCTGTCTCCAGCCACCCCCTGCACCACCTGCCCGCACCCCCTGCCCTGTCTCCAGCCACCCTGCACCTCCTGCCCGCAGTCAGCCCCTGCCCTGTATCCAGCCAACCCCTGCTGCACCCCCAGCCCTGCCTGCAGCCACCCCTGCAACCCCTGCCCGCACCAGCCCCTGCTGCACCCCCTGCCCTGCCCGCACCACCCCCAGCCTGCAGCCACCCCAGCACCCCCTGCCTGCAGCAGCCCGTCTCCAGCCACCCCTGCCTGCAGCCAGCCCCTGCCGCACCCCCTGCTCTGCCCACAGCCAGCCCCTGCCGCACACACCTCTTGCCCTGCCCGCACCAGCCCGTCTCCAGCCACCCCTGCCCGCAGCCAGCCCCTGCCGCACCCCCTGCCCTGCCCGCAGCCAGCCCGTCTCAGCAACCCCCGCACTCCCTGCCCGCAGCCAGCCCCTGCCGCACGCACCCCCTGCCCTGCCCACACCAGCCCGTCTCCAGCCACCCCCGCACCCCTGCCCACACCAGCCCCTGCCACACCCCCTGCTCTGCCTGCAGCCAGCCCTGCACCCCCTGCCTCCAGCGAGCCCTGCCCCATGCCCGTCTGCAGCTGGCCCCACGTTCCCTGGTGCCCTGCAGTTCCCAGGGCAGTAACCTTGCACATCTGCTTCAATGAGGGGGGCATGGAGCAGCTGGGACCCACACATGTGCACACCCTAGGGTGACCAGACAGCAAGTGTGAAAAATCAGGACAGGGGGTGGGGGGGTAATAGGAGCCTATATAAGAAAAAAACCCCAAAATCGGGACTGTCCCTATAAAATCGGGACATCTGGTCACCCTAGCACACCCCCAGGGAGTGGCGGGGACCCACAAATGTGAAACGGAGCTCATTTCTAGTTCAGGTCTTCTTTTTAAAAAAGAACTTTAGGCAGAGTTAACGTACATCCGTATTTTCCCAGACAGGTCAGGCTTTTTGGTTCTTAAATTGCCGTCCGGGAGGAATTTTTAAAATTTTAAATTTTAAAAATTCCTCCCAGGAAAATACGGACGTATGGTAACGCTGGTGGTACAAAAAATACATACTGGGGCACATCCCTTAAATCAGAACTTTTTATAGGGAACCGGTTGTTAAGATTTTGGCAGCTCATCACTGCCCATATCTACTTTAGCGACACCATCATAGGCCCCAGCCAACCATCAGAGGCTCATTTACTGCACATCTACTAATGTGATATGCCAACATGTGCCAGCAATGCCCTTCTGCCATGTACATTGTCCAAACTGGACAGTCTCTATGTAAAAGAACAAATGGACACAAATCGGACATCAGGAATGGTAACATACAAAAGCCAGTAGAACACTTCAATCTTCCTGGACATTCTATAACAGATTTAAAAGTAGCCATACTTGAACAAAATAACTTCAAACACAGACTTCAAAGAGAAACTGCAGAGCTACAATTCATTTGCAAACTTAACACCATCAATTTGGGCTTGAATAGGGACTGGGAGTGGCTGGCTCACTACAAAAGCACATTTTCCCTCTCTTGGTATTGACACCTCCTCATCAATTATTGGGAGTGGACAACATCCACCCTGACTAAATTGGCCTTCAGCATTGGTTCTCCATTTGTAAGGTAACTCCATTCTCTTCATGTGCCAATATATATTTGTCTGTATCTGTAATTTTCACTCCATGCATCTGAAGAAGTGGGTTTTTTACCCACGAAAGCTTATGCCCACATAAATCTGTTAGTCTTTAAGGTGCCACCGGAGTCCTGGTTGTTTTTGTGAATACAGACTAATATGGCTACAAGAACATAAGAATGGCCAGACTGGCTCAGACCAAAGGTCCATCCAGCCCAGTATCCTGTCTACCGACAGTGGCCAATGCCACGTGCCCCAGAGGTAGTGAACCTAACAGGTAATGATCTAGTGACCTTTCTCCTGCCACCCATCTCCACCCTCTGACAAACAGAGGCTAGGAACACCATTCCTTACCCATCCTGGCTAATAGCCAGTAATGAACTTAACCTTCTTGAATTTATCCAGTTCTCTTTTAAACCCTATTATAGTCCTAGCCTTCACAACCTCCTCAGGCAAGGAGTTCCACAGGTTGATTGTGTGCTGAGTGAAGAAGAAATTCCTTTTATTTGTTTTAAACCTGCTACCCATTAATTTAATTTGGTGACCGCTAGTTCTTATATTATGGGAACAAGTAAATAACTTTTCCTTATTCACTTTCTCCACACCACTCATGATTTTATATACCCCTATCGTATCCCCCCTTAGTTTCCTCTTTTCCAAGCTGAAAAGTCCTAGCCTCTTTAATCTCTCCTCATATGGGACCCATTCCAACCCCTAATCATTTTAGTTGCCCTTTTCTGAAACTTTTCTAATGCCAGTATATCTCTTTTGAGATGAGAGGACAACGTCTGTACACAGTATTCAAGATGTGGGCGTACCATGGATTTATATAAGGGCAATAAGATATTCTCCATTTTATTATCTATCCATCCCTTTTTTAATGATTCCTATCATCCTGTTTGCTTTTTTGACTGCCACTGCGTAGACATCTTTAGAGAACTATCCATGATGACTCCAAGATCTTTCTCCTGATTAGTTGTAGCTAAATTAGCCCCCATCATATTGTATGTATAGTTGGGGTTATTTTTTCCAATGTGCATTACTTTACATTTATCCACATTAAATTTCATTTGCCATTTTGTTGCCCAATCACTTAGTTTTGTGAGATCTTTTTGAAGTTCTTCACAGTCTGCTTTGGTCTTAACTGTCTTGGGCAGTTTAGTATCATCTGCAAACTTTGCCACCTCACTGCTTACCCCTTTCTCCAGATCATTTATGAATAGGTTCAATAGGATTGGTCCTAGGACTGACCCTTGGGGAACACTAGTTACCCCTCTC
This sequence comes from Natator depressus, assembly GCF_965152275.1. Lineage (NCBI taxonomy): Eukaryota > Metazoa > Chordata > Testudines > Cheloniidae > Natator > Natator depressus. The sequence continues at coordinate 76,261,914 of NC_134241.1, read as the reverse complement.
CATTCTGAGAATTTACCATTTATTCTTTCCCTTTGTTCCCTGTCTTTTAACCAGTTCTTAATCCATGAAAGGATCTTCCCTCTTATCCCATGACAACTTAATTTACGTAAGAGCCTTTGGTGAGGGACCTTGTCAAAGGCTTTCTGGAAATCTAAGTATACTATGTCCACTGGATCCCCCTTGTCCACATGTTTGTTGAGCCCGTCAAAGAACTCTAATATATTAGTAAGATATGATCTCCCTTTACAGAAACCATGTTGACTTTTGCGCAACAATTTATATTCTTCTATGTGTCTGACAATTTTATTCTTTACTATTGTTTCAACTAATTTGCCTGGTACTGACGTTAGACTTACCAGTCTGCGATTACCAGGATCACCTCTAAAGCCCTTCTTAAATATTGGCGTTACATTAGCTATCTTCCAGTCATTGGGTACAGTAGCTAATTTAAAGGACAGGTTACAAACTATAGCTAATAGTTCCGCAATTTCACATTTGAGTTCCTTCAGAACTCTTGAGTGAATGCCATCGGGTTCTAGTGACTTGTTACTGTTAAGTTTCTCAATTAATTCCAAAACCTCCTCTAGTGACACTTCAATCTGTGACAATTTCTCAGATTTGTCACCTACAAGAGATGACTCAGGTTTGGGAATCTCCCTAACATCCTCAGCTGTGAAGACAGAAGCAAAGAATTAATTTAGTTTCTCCGCGATGACTTTATCGTCTTTAAGTGCTCCTTTTATATCTTGATCGTCCAGGGGCCCCATTGGTTGTTTAGCAGGCTTCCTGCTACTGATGTACTTAAAAAACATTTTGTTATTACCTTTTGAGTTTTTGGCTAGCTGTTCTTCAAACTCCTTTCTGACTTTTCTTATTACATTTTTACATTTAATTTGGCAGTGTTTATGCTCCTTTCTATTTACCTCACTAGGATCTGACTTCCACTTTTTAAAAGATGCCTTTTTATCTCTCACTGCTGCTTTTACATGGTTGTTAAGTCACGGTGGCTTTTTTTAGTTCTTTTACTGTGTTTTTTAATTTGGGGTATACATTTAAGTTGAGTCTCTATTATGGTGTCTTTGAAAAGTGTCCATGCAGAATGAATCCTCTGTTATCCATGGAACAGGTACAGTATGTGCTTCCTCTGGTAAGCTTCCCCAAACTGTTCCAGAAGTTTGCCTAAAATCCTAAGAGTGGAAATCTCTTGTGGAGGGAGGATATTTCGGTTTCTATCTCAGTTCAGTCCAGTAGGAATTGGATTGACACTACCAACTCATTTAATATAGGCCACCACACCAAACAGCCATCAGATGGGGAAAAATAACAAACTTTGGTTACTAACAAAAATGGGCTGAATTTGGTATAGTGACTTTTTTTTAAAACTACCAGTCTCAAGTTGTCTAGTTCCCCTGATTTATTTTAACAGAAAATGAAAGTTCAAAAAGTTCAAATTTGCTAGAGAAGCAGAATTGAGAGGAGCAGCCACTGGATCACAGGAACAGGAGAACAGGACTAGACTTCAAAGCAGCACCAGTTATGAAAGCAAGAAATGACATTTACAGGATTTTGGCAGCTTCTTTAGGCAAAAACCTGTAGCATCTGAAACAGGGGTTAAAAACTGCACCAAAATAGAATAAAAGTTTCATTCCCCCTCCCCCATTTTCCTTATCCTGCCTGCTTTTCATAACAAGATTATTTTGATACAGACCAAACTTGTTTTTAAATGAAATGTAAAAACCCATTTTAAAATTGACAATGTTCAGTTTATAATCACAATAAAATGATTTTGGGTACATATGACTGGCCTTAAATCATGCTCCTATAGCGGGTGTGCACTTTGTCTCCAGACTTGTGCTTAATGAACACATGGAGGCATGCTCTAGTGGCCAATAATGCACACCCTGTAGTATCTTATTGCTTAAAAAGCAAATAATGCAGCAGCATACAAAGTTACATATATTGCCATTGTAAAAGGGTTGAATATGAGCTGATAATAGATATTGGTGACAGTCATGGTAGAGTGGATAAATCACTACATAAATCATTCCTAGTACAATACAGTTACAGTAATAATACTGTACATATGGTAAGGGGCCCAACTAGGGAAAAACATTCTTCCACACCCAGCTTAGTCATTTAAGAGCTCTGTTTTAAATACTTTTCCTCTCAGTTATTAAAACAGCATAATGCATACGTGTACTAACTTCCAACCTTAAGAAACCTGCCTCCAACTAAGGATTTCTTTTTTGGGCCCCTTCTCCCTCCTGCCTGGAATAAACCACTTTCAACATCAGTAAACATGGTAAAGCAGGTGCTTTTGGAAGTCTGCTTTTAGAGGGGCTCAAGAAGTCAGTTTGCAGATTCAGCTCCTTGACTGCTGGAGGCTAGAAAGACAGCCTGGCTATGGGAATAGCATCCTCCTCACGCTCTGGAAGAGAAAGCCAGAATGTGATTCTCTGAGCATCCCTAATGGTTACCCTCAAAGCAGAGCAGACAGCCTTAGAGACTGCCTAATCTGTATTCTACCGCTACAGGGAATTCTAAAGGAAGAGAAGACAAGAACTAAGAAGGAGATAGTCAAGGTAAATGAATGGAAGGAAGAACTGCTATTTTTGATGAACTTCCCTCCACACACCCAACTGTTGCGATGCAGAAGACAATCTCCATGTGGCTACATTTCATTTGTTGCATCACAAAATATATGGCCGAAGTTTTAAAAAATGGGAATTGAAAGTTAAAGGGATGAGGCTGCCTTCCAAGGAACCCCTCACAAGACCTGATACGCATAGGGGGCATACCAAGGTCAGGGCTGGAGACAGGAAGTGTGTGTCAGGGCAGGGATGAAGCTCGTAGCACTGTAGAGATTCTGGGCAGCACTGTGTCCCATAATCAGGCACTTTGAGCTGTCTAAATTATGCTAGAAGCTGTGCAGCAGCCTAGAACTGGGAGGGCATAAAAGTGGTTTAAAGATGCCATAGCCCCTTCTCCCCTGGTCGATCAGTTTTGTGCTGTGCCTCTTAGTGTGCATCTACACCATAGGATTCTTTTGGAAGAGTGCAGTGTACATACACGCATAGCCCCCCTAGCACAGGTATAAACAACAGTGTAGACAGGGAGGCATGGATTAAGCCAGTGAAGATACCTACATGTTCTCTATTGGACCAAGCCCATGCCTTCCCGCTACACTGCTATTTTGAGCAGTGTAAGGTCATACTGCTGGAGTCTTGCCACTCTGCAGGAAAAGAGTCCAGCAGTGGGAAAAGGCTGTCAGCTCACTGCTGCTGGAACCCTTCCCCATCTCAGGGAAAGACTTTGGCAGCAGGAAACTCCCTGCTGCTGGAGCCCTTTTCTGGAACAAGGAAAGTCTCCAGGAGTCAGGAAAGGCTCTGGTGGCAGGGGAGGCAGGAAGGGGAAAGGCTGAGCCTTTACCCTGTTGCCTCCCCCAGACTGAGCCTTTCCTCGCTGCAATGAAAGGCTCTGGTAGTGGGGAACAGCGGAAGCCTTCCCCTACTTGTCGCCCCTCTATCAGAGCCTTTCACTGATATGTGTAGCTACACTCCACAGTGTGGACACAGTATGTTTTTCATTCTGGTATGTAGCTACACATACACTTCACACAGCCGAAAGTGGTGTATAATGTAGCCATAACCTTAAAGGTGCAGCTCAGAGTTTCACCCAAGGTTTCTAAATACATATAGAGGCAACTAAAACAAGCTGCCAGTTTTTTTCAAATGTGATCGGTACCCAGTAGCTCTAACTCAAGAATTCACCACTTGTGAATAAAGCTGGTTGAAATTTTCTGAACAAATTTTTGTTGCTGTTCAAAAATACCCTATACTAAAAACATGAAACACATTTTTCATAAATTGTCAGTGTTATCAAAATGGTTATGATTTTCCATGGTGAAACATTTTGATAAATGTCTCAGTAACATTTTTAATTAAAAAATTCCCCAGAGAATTTCAGATTCTTCTTTGTTTTCAGAAATTTGGGGTCCATTTTGAACACTTCAGCATGACAACAAATTTGACATTTCCAAGTTTTTCATGAAAATGTCTATTTTTCAACCAGCTCTACTCATTGTGAGTAAAGCAACTACCCCAAATTCATTCCAATAATATTTTTATACCACAACACACTTTCATATATTTCTTATATCTTTTGTAAAAGGTTCTGCAAATATATAAACCAAGTTAACATACATAATATACCTTTAAAATGTTAGATCCATAGATATTTAGGTCAGAAGGGACCATTATGATCCAGTCCATGTTCATGACATTTATAATATTTACTTTGACATGATGCATTTATAAATTTAAATATTAAACTATAAAGAAAATAAAAGTTGTCCATACATAATTAACTTTAAAATTGCCTGATTCAAGTTTTTCTGCAGACCTCCCTCAATGATTCTGTCTGCACTACAATGCAAGAAACCTGAATTTAATTATCTGGTTACTCTGACTTCTCAGAGGAAGATGGCACCATCTGATATGTGCTGAGGCTGTGGGAGAAGGGAGCATGTGGTCCAAGGATCACTGTGCAGCAAATTAGAAACTGTTGGTTGTGACTTGCTTTACAGCTTACCAGTTTTCTGGGCCCAACTAAGGTTGGTGCAACATGATACTGAGGAAGGAGGAGGAGAAGGATTGTTAAGGACCATTAACAAAAGTGAACCACTTCATAACATTTTCATAAATGGGTGGATTTTTTTAAGTCCAGAAGATAACATGATCCAACTCAGGAGGATTCCATTTTTTAAAGAGTAGTTGGCCACGTTCAGAGTTGCACACTCAGAACATCATGGCGACAATCAGAATACAACTCAAAGCCTTCTGCTCCAAAAAGTGCAGGCCCCCTCCACGTGACCAAAGGGAGAATCTTCTTTAGCTAATATCTGTATAGAGTATACAGTTGAACTCTACAGATTCTGCAGAGAGGGCAATGCTCCATATAATCAGTCTATTAATTACTAAAACATTCTGAAGTGTTTTCATTGATATGGAAACACAAATAAATGGGAAAAGGAGAGCTATTTGCAAATCCAATGAAGTACAGACATCTTCCTTGGTTTGAGAGACAAGAGGAACAGAACAATCACTCTAAATAAATGGAAAGAATTATATATGATTTAATATTTCTCTACATACTGGGTACATTTTTGTGTTCACTTCTCAGGGTCTGCCTCTGAAAATAAAGAAAGCCTTCCTGACACACACACACAAACACACACGCAGAAGAGGTTTCTCCTTGACAGAAATACTGTTCAGAGTGATTGATTTAAAAGTGCTGAACTCATATTCAGAGTCTGAAATCCAGGAACCACCAGCTGGGCTGGGATTCAAAATTACAAGGATGGAGTGAGTTTTTGAGTTGTGATGCATTAAGCACTGGAGGCAATTGCTTTTCTCACCTATCCCACAAGGGAAGGAGGAAGGGAAACATTTAAGAATTAAGAAAAGAAATCTTAGGACTATTGAGTTACTGCATCTCGCACTGCTAGAGGCAGAATCACGGTTTGCATTAGAAGGGAACTTCACTGAAGAATTTAAATAAATCTTTCTTTAACAGTGAGTCATTTGAAAAAGGAGTATTGGAAGACACAATAAATAAGAGAAAGCTGTGTGTATTAATCAGTTCAAAAAGGCTATGTTCAAGTGTCTGAAGTTCACTCATCATATTAGGGTCCAAAAGAGGTCCCTGTTGCAGCTGAATATCCACGGAGTTGAGGGAGGGATATTGTGAAGCAGGCACTCAGGGGGACTCTCTACATACTCTATGTTACTAAGGTCACCTTCTTTTAATATCATAAGTGAATGGATTTTTTAAATCCAGTTTACTGATGGCTACTTAAACTCTCTGTTTACTTTTGTCATTTCTCTGAGATTGTTCAAGGAAAAACACTGATTGTTTGTAGTCAGTTTCACTTTCAGAAACTCAGTGCTGCAGAGCTTGAAGTTCCAGCGAGAGACTGTTTGTTTAAAAGTAGCTCATTTCAGTGGAACTAAAATCCGCAAACATCTCAATCCGCCGAAGGTTTTATAAAAGCTTGTGTAGTACACTTACATTTTAGGTCAAACTTAAGTTGACAGTGTCTTTCTGTCAAGTCATGGACTGTAAACCCTGAACAAAGAATAATCAGCAAAGTACTGTGCTGTGTAACCTTTACAATATTCATAAAATATATAAATGAACAAATAAATATCTCCTGATGGATGAGCCAACCAGCAAATATCCCACAAATTCTTCCCCACCCCTATATCCACAGCTGCCATCTGACACTACTCCCACAAGTACAACTGCCAAAAGACCTTGGGCCTCATTCTCCAATTTCTTGCACTTTCTGTAGCCATTCACACCTGTGCAAAGGGAGTGTAATATGCCTACAAAATGTTACTTTTCAGATCTGGAGATATTTTATATACACTTTCCATGGGTGCAAATATCCACAGTGGTCAGTTGACTAAGAAACATCTGCTTTTCACTGTATATCATCTCCACCTGCTTTGATGATCTGCATAATATTTCCTAATGACCCTTTTTCTAATATTTATAGCATTCAGAAGCTCAGGGTGGACACAAGTAATTTTCCATGAATGGTGTAGAGTTGTGGTACATCTCCTAGAGGTACCTGTCCCTTCTTTGATACCTGTTCCTAAAGTCTTCTGTCAAAGTTCCTCAGATTTCCCAATGAAATGTGTACCATACAAATTTTTCTAATCTACAGTTATCAGAATGTTGTCAATCTCATTTTCTCATGGTGTACGTAAGGCAGTTTACTTGGTGCTCATTATTCTTATTGACAAGTCCAGATGCCACACAAACTGCTCAAAACAACCTATCCATTTTAGCCATGTCAATTTATCATCAACCAAGTATTTCAGGCAGATATCGTCAATATCAGCCTCACTACTCTAGAAAAAGTAACATCTGTTCTTTTACAGGCTCTTTCTATTAGTTTTTCCCCACGGCTCTTTTCTGCCCTTCCTCCGTATGTGAATGTGATCCTGTCCCATTCTGCTTTACTGAGATCTGGACCACCTTGCTGAAGCTGCTCTGTTTTTGAGGTGCATCCCAGTTTCTCTGCAAAGCCACATCTTAATGGAGTTTTCTCTTCTTTGCTGTGCATGTTTGTCTCTGAGCCTGATTCAAAGCTACACCTGAGCACTTCTTAGCATGGGGTTGTAATTTTACCAGGAGTCTTGGGATATGTGGGGTTTTCTCAATGGTTCCCATGATATCCTTATTTCTGCCTCCAATATTGTAAAGTTTTGCCCTGATACAATATGGCAGCTATCTCCCATTACTGTCCGTAGAAATGAAGCCACAGGTGTTCTTCAGCAAAGTGGCCTCTGTCTTCTTAACCTTTGCAGATGAAAATGAGGCTGCCCTCAATAAAGATGGCCACCACCTCTCATTGCTTCCAGGGGGGCTGAAACTAAATTGCCATCAAGGAAGATGGTAGCCCCTTAGTTACCAAGAAGAGGCGGCCAGGTAGAGGACAGGAGAATGTGGAAGTATTGGGAATGAGACTGTGGACGCAGAAAGGAAGGGGATATTTAGGAAGGAGGACAGAAAACAAAGTCTGGAATGAGGGGAACAGGAAGCAGATTCAGGGAGGCCGGGTGAGAAGATCCAGGGAAAAGTGGCATGGTAAAGAAGGAGAATGTGATGGGGAGCAAGGGGAGAAGCGCAAGTGAATGAGAAGCACAAGTGAATACAGGCCAGAGGTAGGTAGAGGACTGTGGAGGGAGTATGCGAGTGGGCAGCTTCCTATCTTGTGTAGGTAGCAAGAAGGATAGCTTGGCAGGTCCCCATACCCGTGAGGTAGAAAAGGACATGAGCAGCCCGCACCAAGTAGCAAACAGCCTTTTTGAGAGTATAATCAGGGTTGAACTTAAGAGTCCAAAATGATCGAACACAAATTGAAGAGAATTAGTCAAAATACAAAAATATTGTTTTTCTAATTTCTATTTTTAAACCAATTTCATGCCTTTTTTTTTTTTAGGTCTGGACACATGGGGTCAGCAATATGGCACCACATATTCTGTGTCCACTTCAGCCCGGTGGCACAGGTTACAGAGCACCCTGAAGTTGATTGAATTTGTACACTGTTGACCCTAAGGGTCTTTTCCAGAAACTGGAACTAGCCAAAGCACCTGTGCATTCCAGTCTCTCAGTCAAACCCTCTACTTGCCCACTATGCTGGAGGCTGCTGGAGTTAACACTGACTCTACTCATTCAGAATTTCCTTTATGCCAGGCCAATTCTGGATCTGTTGGCATTACAAACCCTTTGCTGTTTAGGTTGTAAATTTCTGGGAGCAGAAGCCAAGGTTATATTCTGTCCACGCTGTATACTCCTCTATCTGTATAGCACTAAACACAGCACCAGTGCTTGGCAAAAAGGTAAATAATAATAAATAACTACATAAAATAATATATGGCTTTCCAGAGGGGTACTTCTGGGTGTTTATTCATCTCATTTAGCTACTTTGTCTCACTTGCGTGGCCCTCACCACCACAGCATCTGAAAAAGCCAACATACCCAGTTAGGAAGTCCTGAAGTTTGCCTGACTTAAGGACAAAAGTAACACCATATAATTTCAATGCAGCACTGTTAACTGCTCTGTTGCTGTGTGTTAATGTTCACTTGTAGATTCAATCCCACAGTCCTAACTCCTATTTAAACTTCCATTTGCTTCACTGGCAGTTTGGCCTGAGTTAGGACTGTAGGATCAGGTCTTTGTGGAGACAATTAACACAATTTCCTAAGCACGTAAGTAGTACCTGCAAAAAAATGTAGTATCAGTCAACAAGTAAAATGGCATTAAAAAAAAAGAATAAAAAGAAAATTGCTCTTGGAACAATGACCAATTGATCCTGGAAGGATGATGGGTGGGTTTTTAGTCACATTGTAAACCTGGTTCACTTTGTACTCCATTTGTCTCCCACCTGCAGCAGTTCATCTCTGTATAAAAGCATGATTTGCAGCTTTCATCCAATATGTTTAATTTAGTGCTAATGATAGAGGTATCTAAGACGAAGGTGTGGCCAACTGTTCTCTTCTTTCCTCTTGTGTCCTGTCACCACCCTGCCAAGATCGCTCTTGGATAGCAACACAATCCTACTCAATTTTATCTGCATTTTTAAAATTAAGTCTGTATATACCAGGTTAGTATTTCCTATTTTGATGGCGATAATATTCTCAAAGCTGTTATTTGTAAGAGCCAAGCAAAAGTTTTATTAATGTTGATTGGTATCTATTACCTGCCTAACTTGTCTCTGGACTTCTGACTCATGTCCAGTGACCTCAAACAGCTTTTACAGATATTAATATAATTATAGCAATAGATACATTGTGGGCCAAATTCCATGCTGTGCAACCTCACTAGAGTCAATGGGGTTGCATGAGGTGTAAGTAGGTTAAATACCTCATCCTATGTCTTGGTTTTTGCCCTTCTTTTTAAATGTACATGTGTTGAATTTGCCTTCGTTGCTGTTGTCATGTGAATTTTTTTTCAAAATTTCAAAATAGTCATCAAGGCAAATTTTAAAAGATATGGAGCAGGTTTTCAGCTGGTGTAAACCAGCGTAGCTCAGTTACTCCCATTTATGCCAGCTGAAAATCTGACCCAGCATCTCAGAACACTAATCTACCATAGTTACAAATTCTGCTGTATTTATTAACTCTGGAAGATCAAAAAATGGAGCTCTGTTTATTTATATAAATGTTTCCCCCCATTATCCCCCCTTCCTTTCATTTTTTGGACAATGCCACTTCCAACAACCAAGGAGTAATCTAAGAAGTCAAGGACCTAGAACCCCTCATGCTTTCACGGATCCTACCCTTGGGTAATTTTCCATAACAGCCCAAGTTCTTCTTTGAGGCCAAAAATGCATACATCCAGCTGGTACCAACAATGTGCACCTTCTTTCTTATACCTTTTATCTTGCAGAATATGGGCTCATTACACACTCACAGTACCTTTGTACCCAGACACAGCACTGTCTCTTTTGGGGGACAGACCCAAAACATCATACATTTGCTAAAGCTATGAAATAATAAAAAATTCCTATTCAATACTGAATAAGCACTTCAGACAAACACATTTTCATAACCATTCCTTTCTCCAAGATCCTGGTTTTGGTAACAAAATATTAAAAGAGAAAAACCTTGAACTTGAAACAACAAGCACTGAAATTGTAAAGTTTCATTCTGTTTCCTCTTTCCCGGCCCTCCTCTCCTCCCCTGATAAAAATACAGGCTATGGTAGATACAGTCAAGTATTCTTTAGCTTAATTATGAAGAACATAGTTACCTGCATGGATAATAGGGGTTGACTCAGGATAGCTTTTTAAAGATTCATAACTATTGTCCATTGTCTAGTTCTTTCACTGTTTGAAAAGTGTCTTTTGTTAAAGCCTTTTTCCCCCACATATGTTCCTGCAAAATTGATCTGACGTTCTTCTCCTTATTGTGTTTTCTTCTAAATCTTACCATAGCAGTCTGGGCACAAGTCCAACAGTTATAAATGAAAACTTCTTCATGCAGCACAATGTCAGCATCACAGATCAGCAACTAAAATACTGTCCCTCTGTCCTGAATCCAGACTTTAGAATACACCATGACAACAAGCTGCTTCTTTCACTTTAGCAATACAGCAGAAGTTTGTTTGTGTAGGAAGTTGAAGCATCTCGGACCAATGAGCTTTCACTGTGGCCCTAGGCAGAGATGAGTCTCAATTGGAAACAGGAACTGAAAGTACGTTTAGTTAAGCCTGCTTTCCCTCTAACCAATCTAGCTGTCTAAGTAAATGCCTGACCTTGTTGTATAAGCTTCAGTCATAGATACAGTAGACTAATGTATTGGCTATTTAAAAAAATAAATAAATGAAGTTTTATTGTGGATTACTATGCTTTCCTGAAATTTTTTTTATAATTAAAAACATCTGAAAGACATTTCAATATATCACGAACAAGAGGAAATCCAAAGCACGTGACTTCTAAGAAAATGATGCAACTGTAAGTCTGTGCCAAAATTTACAGTAATTTGTTTTTTGTATTTATTTATTTATTGAAGGGGAATGGATGGAGGAAGAGGCAATAATGAGTGAACTATAAGTACAGGATTATGCTAAATTGGAGAACTATTACTTCATAAAAATATTGTAATTACTTCTGGCAGGATTTTTTTTTAGACATTACACATGAGTGAAACCTCTAAAATAATTTATTTTCCAAAATTAATTGGTTTCCTGGTAAATGTCTTTCTGGAATGAACAACTAATTACAAAAATCCAGACAGAAATAGAAGGCTACAAGTTAGAAAGAGACAGAAAGAGGGAGAAAGTTTCTTTAGGGTGACTTTAGATAAAAGAAAAATGTTACTTAAACACTGCTAGATATTCAGTCCTTCTGCCTCTTAATTCATATCATTAGGAGGACACAGCCTAGCATGGCAGCCCTAAAGTAAAAAGCCAGCAGCTTCTCTGTTAAACTTCTTAATTTGAGTACTCCATTGTCTTAAAAGTGCAACATTTTATTGATTTAAAAGAACAAAAAAACTTCACATAAATGCCCCAACAGTTACAAGAAAGCCAACATGTTACAAAGCTCAAAATAAATAAAGTGGTACATGTGGGAAATGTTTACAACCAGACCCAAAAATCATAGGAAACTTTAAACTGGTCTTATGTTCACTCCAAGGAAAGATGGACATTTTAATATAATGCTGAACTTAAAAACTCCCTGAACTTTGGGTATTTAAGATTTTGGTTCAGCCCATGAGAGGTAGGGAACAGCCATAAAGTTTTCATCTGGGCTTAGATCCAAGTTCACCAAAATTCTGTGGGTATTTGAATCCAGAATTCTAGGTCAGGCCCAAATCTAAGTTTGCACATCTTTTGAATGAAGCTGCACTCACAGAGAGTGCTGTCATTTTCTTTCCCTCCCTAACTTTTCATAGCACTAAGAGAGAGAACAGGTTTGATTGTTTCCAGATTGCAAAATGGCAAGAAAGTGGTGATTACTGAACAGGGCTGAGACACAAAGCGTTTGAACAGTGAGGGCTGAAACCAAAGTCCATCAATCTCAATCATGAACTCAGGCTCTCAGCAATCAGCTACTTAGGGCTGTAGGGGTGGGCTGTTTTCCCTCCTTTTCTTCACACAAGAATGAGCAGCTCTCCTTTCAAGGAGGGGCCAGGGCTGTATATGGAGCAGAGCCCTACAGCCATGCCTCCTTGTTCCTGAGCTTTTGCTGCTAGGGGGCCTGGCTTTATCTTGCAGAAACCCACTACTGTTCTTCACAAGTGTCTTCCGGCTTCCCTTATTTCTCATCTCAATTTCTCTTCTCTGATTTAAATACAGTGCAGTGTGGTTAGGTATATCAGACTTCTTTGCCCACTGCAGCGTTCTGGACAATTTTCATGGCATATTGTGGAATTACAAAAAGAAAAGGAGGACTTGTGGCACCTTAGAGACTAACCAATTTATTTGAACATGAGCTTTCGTGAGCTACAGCTCACTTCATCGGATGCATACTGTGGAAATTGCAGAAGACATTATATACACAGACACCATGAAACAATACCTCCTCCCACCCCACTCTCCTGCTGGTAATAGCTTATCTAAAGTGATCATGATCACTTTAGATAATACAGACTAACAGACTAACACGGCTGTTACTCTGAAACCTGTGGAATTACATATTCCCACCCTGGGGAATTGTGGGAGCAGGTTTCAAACACCCATCATCCCTTTCACAGTCTCTGAAAAGTCATCTGGTGCCCATGCTCTTCCCAAACTGCTTTCTAGCAGCATGGGTGAGGGCCAGAGGTGCACAGGAAAGCAGATCCTGTTAAAATGGCAAGGCCATGACTACCTGCAAAGATGCTGAGAAAAGGAAGAGCAACACCTGGCACTCCAGGACATTGGGCATCTGCAGCACACTGTGCCTTCCTCTAGCAATGAGGGCCAGGGGAAGAAGAAGCCTGTTCCCCCAGATGAAAAGCTGACAGGCAACTTTAGAGAAGCTCAAGAGGAGCAATTATTATTCCACAAGTTGGTTGGCAGTATTCTGATGGACACAAACTAGGGAATATTTTCAAATTTCCATACTCATACCATAAACTTTAAGGGCTCGTCTGTAAACTCTAAAACATAACATACTATACAGCTGTACTCAGGATCTGAAATACTATTTGTCACCCTCTTATCAAAAAAATTGAGTCTTTAAAATGGGCTATGTCTGTGCGAAAGCAAGTAACACCAAAGGCATGTACATTCCAAAGCAATAATTCTGTGTATTGCTTTTATGCAAAGCTTCCATCATGCAGTTTAAATGACCATTCATAAGCAAAAACCAAAATAGAGAAACCCCAAAGCCTTCTAGCTTGTCAATAAATATTGGAACAAGCCTGAATGAAAGGCAAAAATGCTGCTGTGGTGTAGAAACCTGCTTTTTCATTTATCATGATCAATTCATTTTGGAGAAGGACAGCACTGAGACCCTGAGAATCTCAAGAGAAAAAGGCACACCCCTCAATGTTTGGGACATTTAAAGCAATACTGGACAAATAACTTAGATGTACAATATGCCCAAGCTGACAAGGATTTCATAAATCTTTTACACCTCTAGATGCTAAGGTGCTCATCTTAACTGCAGTGACATAAAACCAGCTTAAGTGATATCAGAATCAGGCCCATTGATTACCACACTAATCTGGAGTCACATGGAGAAAGAAATAGCTGGAAAATTGCTTTATGTGTCATAAGAGGAAATGCTGCACCCTCTCTGCACTGGAACTAGTCTGTTTCCATGGTTTGGGAGAGGAACGGGATGCTTCCTTGTGGCTATAGAGGGGCTATTTGGGGTCAAGTGCAGGCCAGAGACAAGCAGAGAGACAGGGCTAATGCATCTCTAAAAATGTGCACCCACCAGCCATTTCCCACCTGCAGAGGAAGGTACATTACAGCTATGGGGCTTCTTCTGCCTTGGGACTGACATTGACATCCTGAAGAGGCTCCCCCCCTCCCACAAGAGATTTCCAGTATATACCCCAATTTCTCAGACTGGAGGGAGGATTTGCCTCATCCTGAAAGGAAGGGGAAAAAATCAGCAAAAATATTGTTAAAAGAGACATTTATTTTTCTGGTGTGAAAAGTCTTATGAAAATAGATGAGAATTCCACAATGGATTGCAATCAAACCTAGCATAGTAGGCATTACATTTACAGCTCAGTTTGGGGTGTGTATGCGGGAAGAGTGGTGGTACTCTCCAAAGCTCTATCTACAAGCCAAGCTGTACCTAGTTGAGATGCCAGAATGAAAGGCCGCTCACAACAGATTCTGCAAATGTTCGGAATATGGTTATGCATGCTCTGCTGACTCCTTGGGTTTGACTTCCCTTCAGTAGAGTTATGATGCATCATTCGGCAGGACAAATAAAGGCACAGATCCAATAGGAATATGCCTGAGACCCTGCCTCCCAGAGGCCTGGGGTGGCATTAGAATCATAGTTTTCATTTAAAAAAAATTAAGTTTCTAACCCTCGTAGTTGTGGAAGAGAGCTTGAAAAGGTGACACAAGGGTAACCCAAGCAGTGTTGGCTACTTAAGCCTCCAGCAGAGGAGAAGCAGCAGCCACAAGAGCCAGAAAGGAATTGTTTGATCCACACCCACCACCTGAACAGACCTGATCTTCACAAATCTGCAGGTGGTGTCTGGCTGGTTGTAGGATTTGCATGCTTTGCTGGGATTGGCTCCCCCTTGTTGGGGCTCAGATGCATTCTAGGGCACTCCCTGCTGGCCTTTTCACACACACACAAAAGTGGGAAGTACTTGGGGGGTCGGGGAGGGAAGTGAGCAAAAAAAGTGGCAAGCAGACTTTCTCCAAAATTTCTTCCACTTGTAGCACCAAATGGAGTATTGATCAAACCAAACTGTGCAGATCTGTGATCCTCTTCTTTCCTTCCTTATAGGAGTTGGTAGTAGTGAAATAGTTACAAAGGATGACATTTAAATCATCATCAGGCATTTGAGCTAAAACCAAATAGAAATGAATGGTGCAGGTCACCCAACTCAGAGCCACTGTGTCAGGCTCTCTACAGATTCAGGCATGAATTACTGCACTGGGTACAGTTGTTTCATGTTTTCAAGATTTTTTTCTTATAACCATAAGAGCTAAAGCCTTGCTTTTAAAAATAAAACAAGGGTGAGATTCTGAAGAGTAATATTCTTGAGAACCAGGAGCCGCAAAGTGTCATTTAAAGTGTGGGGTGGCCAATGGGTTTGCCCCCCAACTTTCCCTCCACCTGCACCCTGACACTTCTGGCCCATGAGCCCCTACAGCCACCCCCTTCAAATCTGAGTCAGTAGTGTTGCAACCTGGTGCTCCGGATTACAGTACCACTCACGTTTGGCCTGGCCAAAGTGGCTGGGCCATGACCCAGGTCAACCGCTCTGGCTCCATGGCCTATGTTGAGAACAGCCTAAAAAACCCAACCAACCAACCAAAAAGGAGTGCCTGGTCACTGACCCATCTCAGTTCAAGCACTGACTACATACGGTAATACTATGTGGAAGGATACTGCATAATGAGACTCAGCAATTATTAGTGAAACACTGTATGAATATAATTCTGGGAGTAGCTGGAGCACTTTGTTCTATGCTTCAGAGGCATTAAAAATGTGCTTAGATTAAGCATTGTGGGCAGGGAATGTCTTCTACTTTATGGATGCATAACGCCCAGCACAATGAAGCCCTGATTCTGACTGAGGCTTCTAGTACTACCATAATAAACATAAACTAATGAAATAAAATAATAAGAATGCAAATATTTTATCATAATTAGATGGGGATTGTTAAATTGCTGTTAATAAGTTATGACAAAATGGAGCCTTTTTCCTTTAAAAACTCATTCGTGAACCAATCCTGACTTCTGAGAATATATTTTGCTGTTTGTATTTGACCATTAGACCATTTGATCCTGCCGATATTTATGCAAGTGATACTTATGCAGGTGACAAAGCTAGTCTTGTGCATGTACATATGTGTTTGCGGAAAAGGACTCTAATTTGAATGAACAATTTTTATCCTATGAGATGTTCACAAACTAATCACTTTGACTATCTGCTGTGCTAACTATGGTTTGTGTTTGGTCATTTAAAGTCACATGCTACTATGCCTGTTCTCTGATTGCATGATTAAATCTAGAGAGTAATAAATCCCAAAGAATAAATAATGAGTGAATATTCATATTTAAAACATCATGACCAATGGGTGAATGTGACTACGGGTACTTGTACAGAGAACAGCCACTTGCTAAACAAGAATCTATTCATGTAAATGCTGGCAAATAGTGTATAAAAAGGGACATGATTATGCCGGTAACAAAAAGAGTCTTCCTGGCCATTTGTCATAATAGCTATTTGTACAGTATTCTACCAGCTCTGCTACATAGTATTCTTCAGTGCAACAGAAAACACTCATTAACATTTCCTATGAGAAATCTGAACCTGTGAGGATATTATATTCTCAGGGCATTATCACAAATTGAATCCTTTCATCCAAAATAAACTAAATATATGTTTTCTGGACTACAATACAGCAATTGAGGAAAAAAAGTCAAATGGCTTAATCAATAACTTTTTAATTTTAGGACCAGCTTTCCTTGTCTGCTCCAGACCTCTCCCCTTTCTGCTCTAGACCTCTCCCCCCTGGCATCAGTGATGACAGATAAGGGATGTTTTAAGGGTGAAACTCCTCAGAGTTGCAACCCAGTTGGAAAATATTATTTCATTTGGGAAATCTCACCTCAGCTGGAAAATTCTCAGTGGTTCCAATCAGTTATTGCACCAGGTGAAACAAACTTCTGGTCCAATAGCACATCTCAAGAGCACACTTTGCATCAGACACACAAACAGTGGTTGGGGCCGAGGAAAGGGGTTTACAGTATTCTATTCAAGGTCTGCCCAGACTCTCTCAAATTCCTCCTGCAGTTCCAGAGTGGCTGGATCGTTCTACTGAAGTGTTTGTGCTAGAATGATCAGCTATTCATAATGACAGCCCTTGAGCTTGGAAGCAAGTTTCTGAAGAGGGACAGAGGGGGGTAGGAAGTAGAAGGGCCATGGGTCTGCTCCTGTCTCTAAGCTGGCCAGCGGATGGAGAACATTTCTCACCCAGTTCAGTAGGGGAGCACCAGGAGGTATTGTGCTCCCAGGGGGCAGCACAACACAGGCTGTGGCTTAATGCTGGCTGTGTCAAGGTAGCACAAATAGTTTTCTATATTTAATTATTTGTATTGTGCACTTTATGTAGTAAGGCCCCACTCCAGTAAAGAACTTGAGCATTGGAAGAATTTACCAAATGTCATGGTGGATTCTTCATCACTGACAATTTTTAAATAAAGATTGGATGTTGTTCTAAAAGATATGCTCCAGGAATTATTTTGGGGAAGTTCTGTGGCCTGTATTATACAAGAGTCAGACTAGATCAATGTTTCTCAAGGAACAGTCTGTGGACTAGTGCTGGTCCTGGAGATCGCCCCAGCACAGTTTAGGAAGGCAGTAAGCCAGTACCTAGTATCAAAAAGATTGAGAGACACTGGACTAGATGATCACAATGATCCCATCTGGCCCTGGAATCTATGAATGTACTTCAGTGCTTTTCTGAATTGCCAAGACCACAAGCTGGGCACCTGCAGACCCTTCCCTAAATCTAAGTAAAGCAAACAAACTTGAAAAATAAAGAGACATGGCATAGTATTGGCATGTCACAATATTCTTTAACATTACACAGAAAGATGCAATACTTTGTACTAAGTATCAAAATACTTGGAGGCAAGTACTAAGAACAATACTGAAATACTGTACACTAAGAACAAAACAGTTTATTCTACCTTATCAAACAAGAGCTACATTCCCATCTAGTGAACTGAGAATGAAATCAGCTCACCCTGCTTTTTGGGGACTTCAGTGACATATGATCAGTTCATCTTTCACTCTTCATGAGTTCAGTCAGGTAGTGGTACTTTAACATCCTGTCTTCTGTTTTTCACCATCCTTTCCATACTCCCACTGTACTGTGCCCCAACAGCCCTCTCCTTATTGATGCCTCATTTTATCATGACTTGTAGGCCTCCGTTCACCTTTACCTTTCACGCCAGCAAGTCTAATTTTCTAATGCACAGGGGAGGTTGCCCACTCCTCCCTGCTTTAATTAAGGCCCTTTATTAAAAAAAAAAAAAAAAAAAAAAAAAAACCAACCAAACAAAAAAATACCCAGCATGTTTTGCTGCTTTGGGCCTGCAGAAATGTACACACACTTTGGAAGGCATTTTGTTGCTATTGAAAATGTGTAATTAGCAAATAAGAGCTAGGAATGCACCTTTTTTTTCCTCCTGGCTGGCTGGCCCACCCCCTTGGAGCTTTGCCTTGGGTGTGTAACAGAGATGGTCACTCAGGCATGAAAAACTAAGGCTTAATTAATTAGATTGGAGGTGTAAAATGGTGTTCTCGATGTGGATAAGGCACATTCCACACACACACACACACCCACCCACCCACATAGAATGTGACATTTTTGTGGAAGTATTGAAGAATGTGTCCATGAGCCAAACAGATGAGACTCCATTAAATGGGTACAGCAGGGAACCTCTGGTCTAGTATCTCAGACCGATTTCTCCCCCCACCTTCTTGCCACGCCCAGTCTA
Organism: Natator depressus; assembly: GCF_965152275.1. Lineage (NCBI taxonomy): Eukaryota > Metazoa > Chordata > Testudines > Cheloniidae > Natator > Natator depressus. The sequence continues at coordinate 76,243,199 of NC_134241.1, read as the reverse complement.
CCCCAAACACATTCATTTAATTAACTCTAATGCTGTATCTGATTCCAGAACAATTCTATTTACTGTTTATATTTCATGTAATTTATAAATAGACTGCGAGGTGGAGTTATGAATAGTTTGAAACAGGTTTTCCATGTCCAGATCAAGCTGCCATAGTAAACAAACATTTTTCATTTCTGACAAACTGAAGGTCCTTCCCCCCACCCCACCCTTTCTTTTCAGCCTTGAAAAATGTTGTTAAAAATCCCAAATTACCCAGGGAAGTTGATCGGGTTTCAATAAAATAGTGACTTCATTGTTAGTAACTCCTTATTTCAACCTTCTCATGAATTGGCTCCTTTTTACATTATAAGCATTACATACAAAATAAAAATATATGGCTTAAAAATTCTGTTTAATGATATTATAAAAATAAATGTAAAGGCATTTTGGGCCCTCTCTCATTTCCTTATAAAGCACACTTTGCCTCTATTTTAAACATACTGGCGTTATAGCAGAGAAGTCAGTCTCTGAAATGCCTCCTGCTCTTTTTTACCCATAGGTACAGGACAACAGTGGATTCTCAACTCTCTTTATCCTTTAGTAACACAGAATCGACAATTTTTGTGAGCAGCCGGTCTCTAAGAGACAACACAGATGTACCTTCATAAGTGTTTTCCTCCATAAACCCACTGGTTCTTTTCTTTGTGGTTTCCAAGATCTGTATCTTTTAAAGCTGCCTGGAGCAACCCATCACATTGTATGGTCCATGAGGTTAACACACTTGCTTTAGTGTTAGAAAAGGATTATGTTACTCTCAGAGTGTCTGATGCAAAGCCTACTGAAGTCAATGAGAGTCTTTCCATGGACTTTGGTTCAGCCCAACATTCAGGAAGCATGCTCATCTCCCTCACTTTATTAGGGAATGCAGGTCAGGCAATTAAATCTATTCTCTTCTCTAGGATGGTAGATACCACTGCTTTTGAAGTTACTTGAATTTTAGGGAACTATTCCACATTTAACTAAGAGCATCAGTTAGTAAATAATCAGACACCATCCCATAATGAATCCCAGTTGTTTAACATACACAGCAGAGCCCTTTGGTAGGACTGGTAAAATTCTTCTTCAATTTCTTAATCACTTAGCTAAAGTCATAACCCAGAGCTGGACAGGCGCTAGTAGTCATGAAAGTGAAAGTCAGACCTTTCCTTCTCTTTAATAGCTACTGTCTGCATGGACATCATATTACAGTCTGTCGAACACTCTGGGTGAAATCCTGTCCCTATTGAATTTAATGGGAATTTTGCAATGGACTTCAATAGAGCCAGGATTTCACCCTCTGTTTACAGTTGACACTAATCACTAAAGGAAGTAGACAATATAAAGATTCCAACTTTAAAAGATTTTATTTTGGAAAACTACATATGGTTAGCTGTTTTGAAGCCTTGGCTCATTATCAGAGTGGCCAAATTGGATAAGCCTGTAATAAGTTGTTACATGTTATGACTAACTTGCTAGAATAAAGAATTGTTCAGATCAAGTAAAGGTCAATAAAAAACTTTCCTCCCCCTCCATTCCTTTTGGCAGCCTGTTTTATCACTAACAGTGGGTGAACCCATAAAAGGGTTGAAGGCTTAAGGTTTGATTTTCAGAGGTGCTGAATACTTCTGAATGTCAGGTTTCTAGTGTAGATAACCATCCTGTAAGCTTATATGCACATTATCTAAACTACCTCCATTTCTTGGTTTTGAAGCTTGAGCTGGAAAATTTGCAAGCACTCATAAGGTTTCTTGTTTCTGGCTGTGCTGGAAAAATATCACCAGGCTAGACTTTATTGTGGTATTTTGGCATTTTATTTTCAGTCATAGGCAGAACCAGGATGACCAGATGTTTGCAAAAAATGAGAAAAGAAGAAGAAGAAAGAATGTAAGCATAACACTTTCAAACTTCAGAAGAGGTTTGGTTTGGTTTGGTTCAAGCTGGGAGAAAGGAGCTAGTTTGCATTTGTATTATCCAAAGTGGTTTGCCCTATCGTAGCTCTGAACCAAAAGCCACCCCAAGATTGCCAGCATTCTACTTAGATGCATGATGATGAGCAGAAAGCTGTGTGTAATGTATGTGTTATGTACCTTCAGTACTAGCTTCCATTTGGCAAGTGCATTTACGATAATCTCTCTCTAGTCATAGGTCACCTACCTTGTAATATGTTACCAGCGAATGCCCATCAGTATCAGCAGCTGCAATCCTTTGTAATAAATAATAATTTTCTACAACACTGCTTGCCAAGAGGAGGAGTACCTTGCAGGAGATTTGTAATTTAAAGATTCTCATTTTAAATCCATTTTTGATTGACACCTGACCCCTGGTAAAAGTAACCTCTCTTATTCTGGATAATAGATGGATATGAGTGTAGGCACAAACAAGCCAAAGAACCAGTATACATAACAAATTGGAGCAGAAGGAGATGCGTATGCTTTCAATAGAAATCCATGTTGACTTTACAGTGTCTGTCGTTTATAGCATGTGCCATAATTACTCCATCTTAGAGCTGAATTGATGGTGAAAATCCAGAAACAGTTTCTGTGGCCATATAAGGTGAGATTTTGATTCTAGTGAATATGTTCCAACAGGGAGATGTTAAATATAAAAATTAAATTTCCATTCCCAACCTGTTCTCTGAGGCAGGTTCAGCAAAAAAAGAAAAAAAAAAAAAAAGGCTCTGTGGTCCAGCCAACATTTTTGCTGAATAGCTGGGACAGAAGTGAAAGCCATATGCCAGATACTATTAAATGAGAAAGGTATATAAAACAGATATCTCAAACCTTTCACAGTAGAAACATACATTTTTGCTGAAAGGAAGCATTAGTAATGCTATTTAATGATTGAATTGCTGAGATGTTATGCTGGGATATTGTTCTAAATGGTTGATATTTTAAGGAGCTACTGCTGAAAATATCCATTGACCCCATGAGATTCTGCAGATAGACAAGACCACCACTTTTAGGAGAAACCAGGAGCCTTCTACAGATAATTGGAAGTAAAACACTATTTCTAGTATGAAAATCAGAGATAGAGACCCCATCACAAGCCAAACCAAACAAAAACACCTTGGAATTTGGAAATAGAAAGTTCTCGGCCTGGGGTCTCTATTTCAACTTCTCTCAAAAGACAACAAAAACATATTGACAGCCTGACAGATTATTTCAGACACTGCTCAGAGGTGCCCATCCCTAAATCACTATTGAGAAAAGAATTATAAAAACCAATACAATACGACAGAAAGTGGGTTTACCGCCTGCAACATACAAGATGAACCATCAGCACAGCCTGACTCTGTAAGGTCCATCTCTGGAAAGGATATCTTTATATGCTCTTGTTTATTGTCATCATGAATTGCCAGAAGGTAGAACTATTAATGTGTCTGCCTTTGTGGACTACATTTTCCAGCCTGCATTCCTTTCCTGATTCTTAGAGAATGTCTGGATGGAATCACTAAGAGCCAACTTGTGCCCTTACACTGGGGGGAGAGGAGTCCATTCCCCTTGCCCATAGAAGTATATCCTTGAGCCCTAATGACAGAGTCAGCAGCATGGGTTTCTTTAGAAGCTCCTTCCTTCCCCTCAGTGACAGGATCTCCTTGTCCCCCAGATATTTTTATATGTAAATCTGGAACAGGTTAGTATTCACCCTGAACAGTTTCCCTAGGAAGCCTGAAAAGGTTGTATGGCAGGCTCACTGCCCTGAGCCACTCTCTCCATCAATTTTTCGGCAGGCCCTTAAAGTTTCCTTATGCCGCAAGAGTCTTTCAAAATAAAATTACCTCAGACACAAAACCTTGATAGCAAAAGTCCTTCTTCCCAGTGTTCTTCTCATGGGGACGGCAGGTTCTGGCCCTCTTCTGCAACCTGAGGAAAAGAACTCTGGGTCATCACTTACCCTCCACTGGCAAACTGTCCCCCTTTAATCCACCCCCAGCAAGAACAGGTTGCTTTTAGTGCTTTTTCCAACCCAAGGTTTTTATCTTGATTGGATGACTTGATTGGGAGAGAAGCGGAGCCTTGCCCCATTCTACACAACAAGCTCCTTGCTCCTGGCCCTTAAAGAAATAGTTCTCTCTTCTTCCTGAGACTCAGTGGTCCCTTGGGACCACTTCCTCTCTCTCCACATGTACCCCTGCTATCCCCAGGGTTTTTATTCGATGGCATCTACTTGAAATGGGGTAGCCTAGACTCTGTTCCTCCCTCCCAGGCTCTTTCCTCTTTTCCATTTGGTCTATCCTGTTACATGTTGCTATGCTCCATTATAGACCCAAAACAGTCCCAAAAGAAAATCAAACTTGTGAGAGATGCAGTAATGCATCAATTTTAACTCATAGCTCTGAAATGCAGTTAAGTAACTTTGGATCTGATTATTTGGGCAACAAAGTTAACAATGACAATACTAAACTCATTTTTAAAACACTTATATGTTCACGCACAAAACGCTGTTGAGAAATATTACTCTGTTTTTCCTATTACAGGACAGTTCTGAATTTTGGAAGTTCTATGCTGCAATGTAACCAGGAAAGAAATGCAGTTTCCCCTGAAAACACAAGACATGAGTAATCTGATCAGAGCATTAGAGATAACATGACACCATTTTAAAACAAAACAAAAATTGCTGTAAAAATGAATATTTTACAAGCTTTTAATAAAGTGTAGAACTACGTAATCTATTCATTTGTATATATTCTAATACAAAAGGCTTTCTCAGCACAATGCATGTAAATTTGAGGAAATGTAGATTTAAATAAAATTAGAAATACATTATTCTTACTAACTTAACCTGAAAGTCTTCATTTAAAGTTACTTAATCATGCCGAGAAAGTATGTAATAAAATGACCTCTATTAGAGATCATAAATAGCAATCAAATCTGTACAAAATAATGATTAAATCAGATAAGTTTGAGTACATTCACAATTCAATGCTTCTACTGTGTTTTATTTCTAAGAGTGTAGAGTATATATTGATTTATGAGGCAAAGCTGGGCCAACTAGTATAGGGGAATTTAAGTAAATCTAAGAATACCAATTAAGAAGAGCTCTGTGTAGCTCAAAAGCTTGTCTCTCTCACCAACAAAAGTTGGAACAATAAAAGTTATTACCTCACCCACCTTGTCTCTCTAAGTCTAGAGGAATACTAACTTGGGATAGCTTATCTCTTATTCCAGACCCCTCCTGTGCATATCATACCAATTTAGACCTACTTGAGACTCATTTAGACATATTTACCTAGACTTATCTAGACAAACCACCTAGTAATATGTGACTTACATATTGCCTCTGAATTTGTGCCACAGAGAATAAATCAGTATATCTCACAATCTGAGGGGGTTTAGAAGACAGAAGTTTAGAAAGAAAAGTAACTAACTGGAGGGTGTAAAAAAATTGTACATTAAGATAGCCTCCAATCTCCTTTAACTTACATCTTTTACAGGCTCATCGGAATGTAAGATACACCAAAGAAGACAGTTGTCTTTCACAGCAGTAAAGAGGTTCAAATAAGTCTATGGAGCCTCACTGATTCCAGTGTTGCAAAGTTAGCTCTAACTAGACCATGTAACCATAGGCACCAACTCCATGGTGCTCTGCACCCACCGGCAGCCAATATGCCCTCCCCACCGCCTCACCTCACCTCTGCCTCCTCCACTGAGTGCACTGCGTCTCTGCTTCTCCTCCCAGTGCTTGCCGCTGCAAAACAGCTGTTTCGTGGCGTAACAAGCTCCGGGAGGGAGGGGGGAGAAGCGGGAACATGGCACACTCGGGGAAGAGGCGGGGCAGGGGTGGAGTTGGGCGGGGTTGAGCACCCACTGGTGCCAGCAGAAGTCGGCGCCTATGCATGTAACCAACTGTGTCCCAGAGCTTTAGGGCATATTAATAACTTTAAACCCTAGTCATGTATCTAAGGCCACGTCTACACTATAAATTTACATTGGTATACCAATGTCACTCAGGGGTTTGAAAAATCCACACCCCGAGCGACACAATTATACTGACCTAACCCCCCCGATGTACACAGTGCTATGTCAACAAAAGGGCTTCCCCGATTGACATAGCTACTGCCTCTTGCAGAGGTGGATTAACTACGCTGACATCTTTTTAAGTGTAGATCTGCCCTAACTATGGTTAATGTAGACCTGTTTCAAAAATAGGTATTAACATGTACTAGGGAACTTGTGGCGTGTGCCAGCAGGGTCCATATGGGCCAGTTAGTGTGAGTCACACTAGTGTGGACTAAGAATTCAGTGCAGTATGTATGCATACTGTTGTGCTAGCCTATAAAGTGCTGCTAAATGGTGTGATGGTACAGATTTAGCTTAAAAAGTTCTGTAATATAGTTTTATAATTTCAGAATATAAATAAAACTGTGTCGTGTATTTTTACTGATTTATCTCAAAGTCCTTTTGAAATAAATATAGCAATTTTATTTTTTCAAAAATTGAGGAAGAAGTCTTATCAATCACATTCATATTTGGTACCTGCTGAAAATTTCTGTATCTGAAAATATCAGATTCTTCACATTCTATAAAGTCCATTTCTAAAATAGATTGCAAGTTTCTTGGGGGCAGAGACTGTTATGCTATATTTAAACAGCACAACATACACTATTAGTCCTCAAAAAAACAGCACACATGAGAAGCAGAGTTAGAAACTAGCCCAGCAGAAAACGTTGGGCCTGCTAAGACCCTATAATGGATTTCAGTGAAAGAGCCTATTGGGGGGCTCCTACCACTTTAAATAGAGGATTTTTTTTAATAGGCCAGAAGAAGAAAAATGAGACTCAGCCAGGAAAAAATGCAATCAATTGTCTGAAGAATAATAATTTGAACAATATATATTGTAATGAACCTGCTTGCTCAATACTGGTCACTATGTAACTTCCAGTGCAACATCCAGCCAGCAGAGGGCTCCATAATCCCTTCAGCCCTGAAAAGAGAGGGTCAGAGGGGACCTGGCTCAGGAGAGAGCTAGAGGCTATGCACCAGCAATAGCAGCAGAGAGAAAGCCAGGCTGACAGTGGTAGCTTCGATGGGTAGATACTCAAACAACGTGCAAACAAGGGGGCCATGTAGACAGGTTCAAACAAAATGGAAGAAAGGACTGAACTCTGTCAAGGGATCTGAAGACCAGGGCATGTTACCTCTGGGAGAGGAACATGCTGAGAGTAGACTGAGTATCCTTGGAACAAAGCTGGAGAAGTCCATCACAGTCTATGGCTGTGCTGAACAAGTCTCTTTGGGATTCCAACATATAAATATGTTGTGAAGGATGGAAGTCTATTTCCCATTCATGATACTGGGAAAATTTTCTACTGAGAGAGAGTCTGCTTCAGTGTTCTGTATGCACCAGTTCCAGAGTTTCACTGCCTCGGCACAAAGGGAAGGTGATCTTGCTCCTCCCTGGTGGCTTATGTAAAACATACATGAAATGTCTGTCAATTTTTATATGCTTGCCTCTGATAAGCAGTAGGAAATGTGAGCAGGTGTTCCAGACTGCTCTGAGCTTGAGTAAGTTGATATGCAAGATGGATTCAAAAGGGGACCATTTGCCTTGAATGGCATGGGTGTCCAGGTGAACTCCCCATCCCAATAGGGATGCGTCACTATTAACAATAGCAGTGACAGAGTGAAGGGAACACCTGCGCAAATGTTGTGAGGACATGTTCACCAGTGAGGAGACCATCAAGGGCATCGATAGAAGTGTGTTTAAACAATGTCTGCTTGGAATGTATACCATTCTGTGGAACACCTTAAGGCAAAGCATGTGGAATCTTGCATTACAAAGGTGTCCGCAGACATGTGCCCCAGTAGTTGAAGACAGTTTCTGGCTGAGGGCTGGCCTGAATTTTCAAGATTAATTTGGCTAAGGTATTGAACCTGTGCGATGGGAGGAAGGCTTTGGCTTCTACTGCATCTAGCTAGGCTCCTAGAATTGCAGATGTTGTACTGGGGTTAGAGTGAACTTTTGGACATTTAGTTGTAGTCCCACCTGTAGGAAGAGACCTATAGTCTCGTGTGGCTCTTGAGGCATTGAAGGAAAGAGTTTTCAGCAGGCAACCATCTAGATATGGGAATATCATAATTTCTTGTTTGTGAAGGTGCACCACTACCACAGAAAGGACCTTCAAGAACACTCTGGATGTGGATGATAGACTTAATGGGACCACCTGGTATTGATAGTGTCCATAACCCACAGTGAATCTTAGAAATCTCCTGTGGGATGGGTGGATTGTGATATGAAAGCAAGCATCTTTATCTGTAAGTCAAAGACCAAGAATCAGTCCCCCTGGTCCAGAGATGGGATTATTGCTGCCAAAAGTAAACATCTTGAAGTGTCATATTTGCACAAATCTGTTGAGTGACCTTCGATCTACAGTGGGTCTCCAACCGCTATTCTTTTTAGGTTTCAGGAAGTATTTGGAATAGAAGCCCTTCTCTCTGTTTTGGGTGGAAACTGGTCCTATAGCACCTAGTTTCAAAAGATAGTTTGTTTCCTGATGTAAAAGGTGCTTGTAAGAAAGGTCCCTGAAGAGGGATAGAGAAGGAGGGAGGTTAAGTGGATTGAATATCCCGTGGAGATGATCTCCAATACCCACTTGTCTGTGTTATATGCAGTTTTTTGTCAAAAGAGTAAAGCAGTTGATGAATGGATGGAGATGTTCAGATTGTTTCAGCAAATAAAAGTGGAGGTGGTTAACTCGTGGCCTCAATCAACACATCAAAATTGGTGTTCAGATGTCAATGGCTGTGGGGAAGCGGGTCTCCATTTTGGTAGTCTTTGTCTTTTCCTTTGGGGTTCATAATGCCTCTGGGAAGGAGGAAATTGAGTAGGCTGGGATCTCTGCGCCATCTGGGATTTATATCTCCTTTCCTATGTACGTGTGTAAATACCCAGGGAATGCAACATGGCTGCAGAGGGATTTGTCTGTCCTTTCTGCAAATAAATTTGGATCCCTCAAATCACAGGTCTTTCAACGTGGATTGTACCTCCTTTGGAAAGCCAGAAAGGTGAAGCCCTGAAACTCTCAGCATAAACACTGCTGTTGAGATGGTGCGAGCAGCTGTATCAGCAGCGTCTAGAGAGGTCTGCAACAATGTCCTCACGAAAAGCTGACAGTTCGCAACGAAACTGTTCTCTTTGATTAGTTGGGAGATGTTCAACAAAGGGTTTAACTTAGAGTAGTTGGTATAATTATATTTTGCCATAAGGGTTTGGCAATTAGTGATCCTAAATTGTAGAGTCGCTGATTAATATGATTTTCACCCAAATAAATCCAGTTGTTTCTGGTCTGTGTCATATGGTGTCGATTTAACGTGGTGCTATCTGCCACATTCATTTATAGCGTCAATGACAAGGGAATTTGGGGATGGGTGAAAAATAAAAAGTCCACAGCCTTAGAGGGAGCATAATTTTTGTGTCTGCTCTATTGCATGTGGAAGGTACGACGACTGGCATGTACCATGTAGTTTTTGCTTGGTCAAGTACAGCCTTGTTGACAGGGAGCACAATGTGAGCTGATGAAGTATGCAAGATGTCTAGTAGTTTGTATTGTGACTCCCTCACTTCTTCAGATGGAATTTGTAGTGAATATGCAACTCTTAATGACATCTCCGAACTGTTTGAAGTTGTCTGCTAGGGTTGGTGGGTAAGGCATAACGGCTTCATCAGGAGAGGATGACAAGATATTGGTCAAAGGAGTAGCCGCCTTGTCTAGCCTCTATTCTTGTTCCTCGAAGTTTCCTCTTAAGGATCAGCCGAACAAGAGTGTCTTCCTCTATCTTTTTGGGTGACAGTAGACGTCCTCGAGAATAGGTGCCTATAGGCCGCCCATGAATCCCAGTACAGCTACTGAGGTGGTGTAAGGATTGGGGGGCACCAAAGGGTGTTCATACTAACTGGGTGGGCCATGTCTCCCCTGGTGGTAAACTGGGATTGTAGTGGTTTCTGGGTGGCTAGTTCTCTGATATTATAAAGGGGAGTTTTCCCCCCACAAATAATTAATATAAGTCTTCCTCCTCTCCTTCATCGTTGCTTGACAGAGATAGAGCAGTGATGGATGCTGGGAGAGATGACCTCAGTACTACACATAAGTCAATGGACTGAGATGTGGCCAGTACCAATTGTGTCAGTGCCGAGTACAGGAGAGTCAGGCATCTACAAGACTAGTAAGTCTTTAGAGCAATGAAATTCTTGCAGTTCTGGGATAGCGGTCAGTAGTACTGAGGCAAGCTGAGTGGGAAGTTCATGTGGGAAGAGTCAATGGTACCGGGAGTCTTCTGCACTCCAGTGAATGGACACTATCTGTTTACTTCTGCTTGGTACAGACACTTTAGAGGTCTCAGTCGGTGCTGCTTTAGAGGAGCTAGGTCACTCTCTGCTTTCCCCAGTGGTACTGATCTTCCCAAGCCTGTGCCCTTAAGGTCTTTAGGCTTACTGGTGGTACTACAGGTACAGGATCCTGCAGCCTCATAGGTACCTGGTTGTAGATCAGTCAGTACCAAGATTGTCAACCTTGCTGGGGACCTCTTTTTCTTGGTTGATTCCCTACTCAGGTGATTCGTAGCCAGCTTTTTGGAGAGGAATCCAAATATTTCCTCTTTGAAGTCACTGGAGAATGCTGAGCAGAGGATGTTGATGGAATCAGCCTTGTTGGGGACCACTGGGACTGGTCTGAGTGAACTTTCCATCATGAGGAGTCTTAATTTTAGTTCAGTTTTTCCTTGCCCTTGATTTTTTATTTTTAGGCCAAAAATGCACTTTTGAAGCACATGACTCTCTGAGGCAGCGAATGCCTGTCGCTGACTGGAATTGCTTCTCATCAGGAGAGAGAGAGCGCGAGCAAGCACATTGAAATTCGGGGGAGACAGGCATTTCAGGGTTCACTTCCTGAGAGGGAAGAAACAAAGAACTAACTAAAGAGAGGGAGTTATCTATTCTAGTAACAAATTAAAGAAAAAAAATTTTGATTTTTATTTTTAGAAGCGAACAGGAGCATTAACACTGACTAATGGAAACTCTATGAACCGTGCTATTAACTGAGAAACAAAGTAAGATATAGATAAGGAACTCTGAACTCAGACTCTGCTAAGGCTCCATCTCAGGCCAAAGGTGGTTCACCCACACATATAGCACTATATAGAACCGAGGCAGAGCATGAGATGGGGAGACCGCAAATGCAGGCCAAATAGACACTGCTACCTAAAATCTCCAATCTGAGACACAGGGATGCAAATACACCTACAGTGGAGCGCCCATAGGGACACTATTTGAAGAAGAATTAAGAATACCAGAATCAGCCATGAGTCACTTGAAGCTGTGACTTATTCTATAAGAAGAAAAGGAGTACTTGTGGCACTTTAGAGACTAACCAATTTATTTGAGCATAAGCTTCCGTGAGCTACAGCTCACTTCATCGGATGCATAAAGTGGAAAATGCAGTGAGGATGTTTTATACACACAGACCATGAAAAAATGGGTGTTTATCACTTCAAAAGGTTTTCTCTCTCCCCACCCCACTCTCCTGCTGGTAATAGCTTATCTAAAGTGATCACTCTCCTTACAATGTGTATGATAATCAAGGTGGGCCATTTCCAGCACAAATCCAGGGTTTAACAAGAACGTCTGAGGAACTGTGGGGGGTAGGGGGCGGTAGGAAAAAAGGGGAAATAGGTTACCTTGCATAAAGACTGAACCAATCCCAGTCTCTATTCAAGCCTAAGTTAATTGTATCCAATTTGCAAATGAATTCCAATTCAGCAGTCTCTCGCTGGAGTCTGGTTTTGAAGTTTTTCTGTTGTAATATCGCAACTTTCATGTCTGAAATGTCCATCAACCTCAGCCTAGACCAGTCCATACAAGAGATCCACTTCCTGGACTCTACGGTGCTAATAAGCGATGGTCACAAACACCACCCTAAACCTACTGACCGCTATTCCTACCTACATGCCTCCAGCTTTCACCCAGACCACACCACACGGTCCATTGTCTACAGCCAAGCTCTATGATACAACCGCATTTGCTCCAACCCCTCAGACAGAGACAAAACACCTACAAGATCTCTATCAAGCATTCTTACAACTACAATACCCACCTGTGGAAGTGAAGAAACAGATTGACAGAGCCAGAAGAGTACCCAGAAGTTACCTAGTACAGGACAGGTTTAACAAAGAAAATAACAGAACGCCACTAGCCGTCACCTTCAGCCCCCAACTAAAACCTCTCCAATGCATTATCAAGGATCTACAACCTATCCTGAAGGATGACCCATCACTCTCACAAATCTTGGGAGACAGGCCAGTCCTTGCTTACAGACAGCCCCCCAACCTGAAGCAAATACTCACCAGCAACTACATACCACACAACAGAACCACTAACCCAGGACCTATCCTTGCAACAAAGCCCGTTGCCAACTGTGCCCACATATCTATTCAGGGGACACCATCACAGGGCCTAATAATATCAGCCACACTATCAGGGGCTCGTTCACCTGCACATCTATCAATGTGATATATGCCATCACGTGCAAGCAATGCCCCTCTGCCATATACATTGGTCAAACTGGACAGTCTCTACATAAAAGAATAAATGGACACAAATCAGATGTCAAGAATTATAACATTCATAAACCAGTCGGAGAACACTTCAATCTCTCTGGTCACGCGATTACAGACATGAAAGTTGCGATATTACAACAGAAAAACTTCAAAACCAGACTCCAGCGAGAGACTGCTGAATCGGAATTCATTTGCAAATTGGATACAATTAACTTAGGCTTGAATAGAGACTGGGAGTGGTTAAGTCATTATGCAAGATAACCTATTTCCCCTTGTTTTTTCCTACCTCTCCTCCCCCACTGTTCCTCAGACATTCTTGTTAAAACCTGGATTTGTGCTGGAAATGGCCCACCTTGATTATCATACACATTGTCAGGAGAGTGATCACTTTAGATAAGCTGTTACCAGCAGGAGAGTGGGGTGGGGAGAGAAAGCTTATGCTCAAATAAATTGGTTAGTCTCTAAGGTGCCACAAGTACTCCTTTTCTTTTTGCGAATACAGATTAACACGGCTGCTACTCTGAAACCTGTCATTATTCTATAAGCAGTTCCATTTATCCCAAAATCAGATTGACTTTTTTTTTGTACCATATAACTCTGAATGCTCTTATCTGATTCTTTGTACACTATTGCTCTTGGATCACTTTATTGCTCTTCCTCCTTCCCAGGCATCTGCAATGGGGTTAGTGGTGGAATAAGACGAACAAGGGTGGCATAATCAGGCCCCAAACAATTTACCATAGGGAAGAATTCTCCATTAGCATGGAGTAGACAAGGTGAGCTAATATGGTACATTTTTCCATCTCCAATTTCTATGACAGGGATGGGAGGTGAAAGCCAGGTGGGCTGGGCCAACACACTTCTAATACAGTAGTTTGCCACCATCTCTGTTCTAGAAATTTGTACCAATTATTTTATCATTAGCATAACATGGTACATCACAGATTGCACAGTAAATATCAAAAACATCCTGTTTAATGTTGCAATGTGAGTTTGTTTTTAATCTTGTGTAAAATTCCTGATGAATGGAGGCAAGATTTGAAGCAAGAATTAGTTGTCTTATGCATATTGTGAACCACAGTAGGCCTTTTTCTTAAGGCTTATATTAATGTCAATACAAGTTGTAAGGGATTACCCATAGGATACTCTGGAAAATAAGATGTCACATTTCAATGAATTTAACCTGAGGCAGAAATTTTTAAGAGCATAGTCTAAATATTAAATATATTTGTCTGCTCCCTTGCAGAGGCTGCTGCTTATTGTTTAAGAAATATTTCAACTTAAAAATTAAAAACTGTGAAAATTTTGGCATGTGCCAAAAGAATTTTAGAATTTTGACATAAACTGTGATCTAATTAAACAATAAGACCTGACAAAACAGTCACCACTGTCTGTTAATGACCTCCTGGGGCAGTGAAACATACCAAAGCAAAGCAGAACAGACTGCGAAGGTCAGCAGCATCACAGACTAAAAAGCCTTAAAAAATATAAGTGTTATCATTCTGATGGCTCTTTTTTAACTTTATGCTTTTTCTTTTATCCTTTTTTCCAGTGAAATGATCATATAGAAATGCAGTAAAGCAGTTGAACCAGATTAGTTGCCAGTGCAAGAAAAGGTAAAACACAATTTCATGGACTGGATAAATAGCCCCAGTCTTGCAGGCACACTACATGGCAAATCTCATTAAACACAATTATCGTTCTCATATAGGACAACAAAGGACAGAGGCATATTGGGGATAAAAAGAGTGATCGAGAGAGATGGTAAAAGGCATTTATATTACCCCAGTCATGTACATTACTCTACAAATATGAATATCTACTTTCCATAACATCTACAACCCTGAAATCCTCTATTACACTCTTCTCAGGATGCTCAAACGCTTTCATAATGTGGACATCTTAATACAAGGTTGTCTTGTGGACACTTTCCCTCCCATCCCCGGTAATATGGACGACTTCCCATTTGTGGGTGCATAATATCCCTGTGTGCGCTACAGTAATTTCTTACATAGAAAATTAATGTTGGGAACCCATTTAATGTATTTCTTTCTTTTAATGCAATTCAGCAACTATAAGCAAGGAGTAGCCAGCTCCCAATGACCAGTCAGATCTTAGAAGTGGCCCTTCTTTTGTTCTTTGGTGGTGCTTTGAACACTGTTTGAAAATACCTCCCATAAACCATACTTGGAAGAAAGTCAGCAAAGAAATCTATAAATCTAGCTTCTTTAGACAAGCAAAATATTGCAAGTATACCAAAAACTAAGTGTCAAAGGGAGAGAAGGGGCAATACTTTTCCTTCCAGAGAATTGTACTGAGGCTTTTTTCAATTTGTACTTGGAATCAATATTATAAAAGTTTATACATATACATACACACACACATAAATAAAAACAAACATTGTATATGGCTGACAGCACTGTACTATCCAGGCAGTGCAGAACCTCTCAAAATCCTTTTATGTAGTTTATTCTCTTTAAAGATTTACTCCTGTTAATACTGGAAAAATAATTCCAGCATGTTATTTTTAAAAATAATTTAGCTTATAATTGAGAATATCAGACAGTATATGATTTGCATAGAATTAGCTGATTCACGTGCTTTGTCCTTATAACAACGATTCACTCACCCGCCTCATCCTCTAAAATACTGATTTATTTTTAAGCAGCTAACATTATCCTACATGCCAACTTCCACTGGGATTTCTGAATGGTGAGCCTATTTACTCCCAATGCTGGGACTCACACTATGAA
Organism: Natator depressus; assembly: GCF_965152275.1. NCBI lineage: Eukaryota > Metazoa > Chordata > Testudines > Cheloniidae > Natator > Natator depressus. The sequence continues at coordinate 76,227,874 of NC_134241.1, read as the reverse complement.
CTTCTTCAAAGAACAGAACTAGAAAAGGGATAGGTTTTGTTTTTTTCAAGCACAATATCGAGGATATAAGATAGCATTTAATTCTCATGATATGATGGACAAATCCTGGGGCGGTGGGGAAATCTATTAGAATGATGGATGGTATACATTTTAATATAAAACATGAGCAGTGGTGAAATTGTCCTGGAGTGACTTTGAAATTGTACAGTCTCTTTGTCCAAATTTACTGCTATGGCTTCTAGTCAAAAGGTTTGCCAATGAACGGAATCAAAGTAATCAGATTTTTACACTAAAAGAACTAGTAAAATCTTAGTTCAGAGCTACAATTTCTTAATGAAGTACCAGTACCTGTAAATGAATTACATTTTCTGCCTTAAGTCTCCACTGTGCCTTAAGCACAGTTACTGCCTTAAGCACAGTGGCTGTTTATCCTTCAGCATTGACCAGATAATCTAAAAGTATGAACCATTTTCCGGAATACACATGAAGCAGGTCCAATTTTTTAAAAGTTCTCTGTAGAACGCAGTTCATTATAATTTTTCTGGTGAAAGGAATTTTTCCATAAATATTCCAATATATCCAAATCAAAACATAGCTTTGGTTCCTGGAGCAAACTTATCCTGGTCAACAACTGGAGCTTTTATTATTAATCCAAATACACATATATGTTAAGCAATGTTATGATGTTTTGATAGTAAGAGGCAGACTGGCAGGTGGTCAGTCAGGGGTGGAACAGAGAACGGAGGACAAAGTTTGTCTGACTTGATCCCACTAGAGTAAATTAACCCAGTGAAAACTGAAACTACAGGTTGAAATTCCAGGCCAAACACAGCCCAAGTTCATGCCAGCTCCTGCTAGTAGTAACCAGGGCACAAGGCTCACCTGGCTGGTGTGTGAATGGGTACCAGTACAATCCAAAAAGTATGTCTTGCAAGCCAAGGAGGGAGCCTAGTCAGAGCAAATGAGGAATGCATTGATTTAGTAGCCTCTGCCAATGAAGCACTTACAAAGTTCCAACCACAAATTAAATTAATTTCCTTCCAGCATCAGAAAACACCAAACAAAGGCAAAGACAATCCCCTTGGGATGCAATGGGCCACAATGATAGAGGAAAATCTAATCTATTCCTCCCAGAACCAGCTTTGGTGAATTTGGCTCTCCATCTGTAAATCACCCCTTCATACCTTTATTAAGTATTTTAGTGCCAATGATTTATAACAACGAAAATTGGTTTGGGACTCATGCAATAGCTTAGTGCATTTTGTGTGCGAAACAACAGTTTCAGCCTTCACCCTAAATATTCTAGGCCAAATTCTTCCCTCAATCACACATGCTCAGTTTCACTATAGGCAATAGAGTTACAGGACTATAAATTTATGTCAGAAGCTGGTTTTCTGGGTCTCAGTGCCTTGTAAATATATTTGGTACATACAAAAGAGGGGCATCCATATATCCTAACATTTATTGCATTATTATGGTAAGCACACCACCACATTTTGGAGCCTTGTTAGAGTTTAACACATGCCAGTATTTGAGGAGTTAACATTACTTTAAACAAGGAAGAAAAAGATGAACGGTATTCTTTATTCTTTTTGGTCTGGGCAAGTTCTAGCAAATAGTGACATTATTAAATGACCAAATAATAATAAAAAGCTTTCTTAGACTATAAGCCATTAATTTTTAGTATTTTGTAAACTTAAATAACCAGACTTTAAAAAAAAAATCCAATTATTGATAATTACCTGGGACATTTCAACTCAGAGTGTAGATTCTCTGTCCAAGTTACAAACGGCTATAAACTTGGATTTATAATGGAAATGCTGACAGACCTTAAACAGAGGTGCTAGTCAGCACCACTATAATTATTTTGATCTATGTATTGATAGCTGTAACAATTTTATAGCAGCTGGAAGCTGGGATCTTAAAGGCCATTAATGGACCATATTTAGGCACAATTATATAGTCATATTAGTAAGAACAGTCATGCTGGCAGTATTTCCAAACAATTTTTTCCCCCATTTGGGAACATTTTTCTTAATCCGTTCCTCCTCTGCCCCACCCTGAAATAATCCAATAAACTGCAAAGTGGCAATCATTAAGCTACCGTTTAAAGGCTATATTCTGCTGTCCAGCTACTCCAGGGTAAATCCTGAGTAACTCCATTAACATAAATTCCTTTTAACTCAGTGGAGTTATTCTGGATTTACACTGCTGTAACTGAAAGCAGCAATAGACTATTAATCTTCATCATGTAGGGCCATATTGTAACAATCAATTTTTAGGTCTAAATTCCAACTGAAATCAGCAAGGAGATTGGCCTAAAAATTCTAAAAATCTGTCCTTCCTTGAATCTTTGCTTCTCTCTCCCCTCTTTTGGACACTTTGCTTGTTTTGTTCTTTTCCTACTATGTCTGTGTAAAAATCAAAAGGTGGGCCCCAAGTAAAACATGGTATCTGAACACTTCCAATCTTTGTATAAGTTTCAAATTTGAAACTAGACCCACATTTGGAAACGGCCCTGTCGTCACGCAGGGCCAGATCCTGCAGGTGCTTAGCATTTCTATGAAGTGGGAATAAGTGTCCTCCACACCCACTGACACCATGGAGCAGTGGAAGCTCAGAACCTTGCGTGGTCAAGCCCTAGTGAGAACAGAATTTGTCCAATTTGCAACTCTGCTATTGGCTTTGCATTTGACTATTAAAAAAAAAAAAAAAAAAGGATCCAGCTCTGGTATTTGTGTATCTACTCATCTAATTCAGAGGAGCAACTCAGAGGTAGTACTCTCTATGGTATGGTATTTCCATAAAAGGCAGCATACTTAGCTATTTGTTGACTGCTCATCCAGCACACAGTCTTCCTGTTCAGCGCCACCTGCTCCTTCCAAAGAAGTTAGTGTGCAAATTTGTCTGGAGCCAACATGACCAGACCAATTGACAGGTGGGTACTTATAGATGCAGTGAAAGTACCTGAGCATTTGGTTGTTGTAAATCAAATGTCTATGGCTGGCTTATTAAATAGCAATACATTCTGGAGATAAAAATGCCATTGTCAAGGCTGGCTGTGACTTCTGTGAGGTGAAAAGATTAAACAGATTTTTGGCATTCCCCTCTTTGGGACCCCAGGCCCAAACCTTCCACAGAGGAAACTTTCACCTGTAAGAGAGAGAGGCAGAATGTGTGCCCCCCACACACACATGCATGCACGTACATATAATTTCTAAGTCAAAGTGGACTTAGAAATCATGACTACATTCTGCACCCTGTTTAGGCCCAGTAAAATCAATGGGATAACATAGCACAAAAGACAGTACAGAACCGGCGCCCGAGCTGCGTGATTCCATTCAATAAACGTACTAAGACACCTGTACTGAATGAATGCTTTTCTCCTCTCCCTTTACACCTGATATTTTAGATGTTAAGAGAAAATAATTACATCCTTCTCTTGGGAGGTTTATTTCAAATCCTTGCTAGGGCCCCACTGTGGCCAGGGCTTACATTTTTCAGAATTGATATTAGGCACCATAAATAGTCTGAAACTGCACATAACATTTCCTCACACTAACAATGACACTAACTTGGAAATGTTTTCCAAAACAACAACATGTTTTCCTTCTTTGGGTATTGCTCATTATTTACCCCTTCTTTCCTGTACTAGCAAACCACATCTATTACTTGTACAAATGTGGCTATTTACAGTTAGAAGAGAACCCCAGGTTAGCCCCTTAGTGAGCGGTATTTGCCCCTGAGACAGACAGACAGACAGACTCTCTCTCTAACGGTTGCAAACCAAATTGACTGCACTGATCTACACCTTGTTTCACTGCAAAGGTAAATCACAGCAAGAATCCACAGCCAAGGGTGGTTTGTTTTATTTTTTGAGTTTACATTCTGGTTTCATTTTTAAAATGAGAGTCAATGTAACTCTGTTTCTAGCTTTGTACTCCAATCCCATAAATATAGGTAAGTGGTACTTACATGAAGCAAAACACATTAATAATGGTTAATTGCTGAGGTGCGTGGATGAATGGTATTGCACATCATAGCTTCTAGAGTCAAATAGTCCAAGTATCAGCCTATCTACATATTATTTGCACAACATTCCTCTGTTATGAACAGGGCCTGAATCCATTCTTCCAGCATACTTTTACCTTTTGATGATGTGTTTCAATACATTTTTTAAATCCAAGATGTTAGCAGGAGGTATAAAAATGATTCTGATTGATTTAAATTTGCTAAAGTCTAAAAGAAAATAGCTACCATCCCATTTGCACACCAGCAACGAATAGCGTACCTAAAATCAACTCAGTCCTCTGAAGACGAGAGTCACTGATGAAACAGTAAAGAGTGTTTCATCATTCCAAGGCTTGAAGGCTAAGACTGATAGAAATTTCTTAACTAACCTGGCAAAAACTGCAGAACTCTATAAGGAATTCTAATGTTAGTAGCTTTTTTACTCTCACCATGTGCAGAACTAGTTTGTGCTTCAATTAAAATGTAATTTTAAAAGGAAAATCCCCAAAGGCCAATTTCAGTAGAAAAACACTTCAACAGATTTTTATTGGCTCTAGACATGGCCACTGATACTCCTAGCCATGTCTCAATATGATTTTGGTATGAAGTTTGAATGCCTTAAATCTAAGCTTAAATTCAGCTCATACAAAGGAGTTTTAAACATATTGGTGCGATTGTACTTGTATCTATCTATGAAAACAGTAGTGACTGCTTTCACACACACAGCAGGTCGTCTGTTGATTTGGTTACATATTTTGAGACTATTTTAAATCTGGCGCTATTTCAATCAGTGTAAAAATCAGATGTTTTGTGTAAATGTTGCTGTTTAACTCAGTGAATTATTGGCACACCATTTAGGCAATTCTTTGAATTACTGTACTTCCTAGAAAACTTTGTACCAGTGGTATGTGAGCTAGACTTCAGCCTCTATTAGCAGCCACTGAAATGCTAGGGTAAGCAAGAGCGCAGATGTTCTTTTAAAACTTTTTTCCAGTATTTCAATGTTTGTTCGTGATATCACATTAATATAAACACACACACACTTTGTTGTTTAGTTATAATGTCCAGTGTAAGCATATGATAATATTGTACCAAACAGCAGCAGTAAAGTATTTAAGCGGGAAACCCTCCATCAAAACAACCTGAAATGAAGTTGCTGCGTTCATTACACTGACCTACATGAACCATTATTGCCATTTGGCTCTGAATTATTAAAAAAAAAAAATCAGTAGAAAGATTTAACACACCTCTAACTCCAGGCTTTCCTGTTCTCCAAGATAAAAACAGTTTCCTCTTTGTGCTAGTTAGAAAACATATGTGAGTGCACCAGCACTCAGCTTCCAGTGATAACCTTGTTAGTGCTCCATATAACTGCATGTAACCACTCAGCATGACATCCTTTTCCATTTCTCTTTATGAATAATTTTGTTATACCTCATCCATTTTCGAGTGCTCTTTATTACAGCATGCTACTACATTTATTAGAGTTCCCATCAGAGAATTCTTCTTGTTAGCCTTAATGGTGCCACGTACTGCCCTCTCTTGACTGTAAACCTGGCACTTTTCAAAGCACATTTATTAGTTTATAACCACATTTTAAAATTAATGCAAAGAACTTTGTAAGAGAAAAACATGTTTGAATAAATAGTCACACACATATAAAGCCCTATGATAGATCAATACTAAACCAACAAAAACGAAGGAATCTCACAGTAAGGCTGAGCTATTGTACTTATTTGACCCTGCTGTGTCCAGCTTTCACAGCAATGCCAGAACAATGAGTGCTTTTACATACCTTACATGCTACAATACATACATAGGCATAACAAGGTGAGAGAAGGATGGAATTTCCTGACTGTTGCCCAAGACCTCTATTATTATGATGTAGAATTTTTTTGGGGGGGGGGGGAGGAGAAGGGGAGAGACACCTTAATTTTTCCAATTCCAATGTTATTTCAGTTTTTTTCCCCCCCACGTGGTGGTTGTAGGAGCAAACCGGGGCCCAATCCATGCACAAATTATTACCCTGCTACCAACTTAATCAACATCTCCACAAGGCTGTTGAGAAGGATTAGTAAAGAGACCCAGCCTGTGCTATTTTAAGTATGCTGACCAAACGAATCAGTCACAGAGCTGGGAGGAGAATGGAAGTCCTGCAAGAAACAGCATCACCTTGTTCCAAAATCTGGTTTTGGAACACAAACCAAACAGTTGGAAGTTCTCCATGAAAGAGAATGGGGTGCCAGCTTCAAGACAGTCTGCCTGATGGCTGACCAGCCCAGAGCCCTAGGTCCCTGCCTCCGATGCAGACTGCCCCACCAGGATCCTGGAAGGCCAGACTGTTAAGGAGTTGTGGCATGCAAGTATTCCATACAAAGTGGAATATCTTCAACAGGAGTGATTGAGAGAAACGCAGAATAGCCCAGTGGTTACAGCACTTACTTACCTGGGATATGGGAGATGTAGAGTCAGGGGTTTGAACTTGAGTCCCTGCTCTAGAGTGTGGCTTTGAACCTGGCTTTCCCACACCCCAGGTGAGAGTCCAAACCACTGGGCTATGGGACAGTGCAAGGCTTTAGAATCGTGAAGGAAAAAATAATTAAAATTCATGCCGGTAAAGGGGATGTAATGCAACATGAGTTTATCAAAGATGGGCCATGCCACACTAACCTGATTTCCTTCTTTGCGAAAATGACTGATTTTTAGATAATGGAAATGCAGTAGATCTAATATACTTGGACTTCAAAAAAGCATTTGACAGAATATCACACGGGAAATTAGATAAACTAGAGAACATGGGAACTAGTACAAGAATTGTAAGGTGGATAAGAAACTGGCTAAAGAGGAGAGGCAACAGATTCACCTTTCAGCTCAATCATCAGACTCGAGTTCCTCAAGTATCAGTCTTGGGACCTATCCTATTAAATATTTTTTATTTATAAATGACGGCACAAAAAGTAGGTGTGCACTAATGAAATTTACTGATGATACAAAGTTGGAGGCAATACAGAGGAGGATCAGATTATACAGGAAGACTGACACACAGTTTCCAATTAGGTACATAGTTATTTTGCTAAGTGGACAGGCCACAGTAAGCATTAAATCTAGTCCTCCCTTTCTACAATTCTGTGCTGTTAGAAATAGTGTATTCTCCCACATATTGACTGTGGGAGTCTATGTGCTTGACCACTGGGATTCTATCCCATATTCAAGATAGCCAGGCGAGAACTCTGCGGTTATGTCACACTGAAGCCTCAGGCAGGGTTCAGTGCCTGCAAGCAACCTGTTTTGTTGTGCACAGCACTCCAGACTTATCACTAGCTGGTACAAAATCTGAATAACCTTCTTATATCAGCTACAAGAATATAAAACCCAAGATCCACAACATACTGAAACACAAATTTCACTACAAATACACAAAAGCAATATTTCCAGCATTCAGAACAGACAAGCTGCAATGGGCTCAAAACTACAAGTCTCTTGGCAACATACAACACAATGTTGAAAGGTAGTTGTCCCCGGGGTGCAACCTGGGTCTGGGGTACCACTGAGCCCTCTGGCATACCAATCTGGGCCCCCTCTCACATTGTGAAGCTGTGACAAGCTGCAGACCACTCCTGGTCCTGCACTCACACAAACATTTACACAGGCAGGGACACACCCATCTGCAGTTATATGAATACTTCTCCTTAGCCACTCATGAATTAACATGAGAGTGGCTCCAGACAGTCCCCTCCAGCTCCACAGCCTAGGAACCCAGAACCGTATCATCCTGCCCTGGTCAAAAACCTGACCAGTGTATATTTATTAACTAATTCACCCCTCCCTCAGTGTGGAGAGGATAATACACCAGCCCCCTTTCCTGAGCAGATTTCCCTTTGCACTTCAAACACACTGTTTTAAATAAGAAATATTTCTTATTTCTCAGGGAGGGAGAGAGAAGAGAGGGGCAGACGGTGGCCTGGGACCCCTGTAGGCCCCCCGGGGGGGGGGGAAGAGAGAAGAAGTGAGGGCAGGCTGGCAGGCTCCCTACCTGGCTCCACACGCTGCTTCTGTTCCGAGTGCTGGCTCTGCAGTTCCCATTGGCCAGGAACTGTGGCCAATGGGAGCTGCGGGGGTGGTGCCTGAAGGCAGAGGCAATGCACAGAGCCATCTGCCAGGAACTGAGGGAAGGGTATGTTGCTGCTTCTGGGGAGCCCCCCTGAAGGTAAGCGTCACCCTGAGCCCACCTCACCCCATCTCATACCCCAAACCTCTGCCCCCTCCCCCACCCAAACTCTGCTGTTGCTGGGTGGGGGCGTGCGGTGGCTCAGGCAGCCCCCAGGCCAGCTGTACTGGCCACTGCAGAAGTCCCAGAGGTCCTGGAAAGTCATGGAATCAGTGACTTCTGTGACAAACTCATAGCCTTAGGTATTAGTAAACATCTTATTTCTCTGGTAACCCTTTCTGATTTTTATATCTCGTTACTTGTACTCACTTAAAATCTCTTTGTAATTAATAAACTTATTTTACTCTTTTATCTAATCAGCATGTTTAAATTGAAGTGTCTGAAAACTACAATATTAGGTGGCATATTATTCTCTTTAAGGAATAATGGAATTATTATACTGTCTAGGAGAAGGGTAGGCAATACAGGACATACACGTCTGTGGGAAATCTGGGGTCATCCTGCAGTATAGCCAAGGCTGTTGAAAGCCCAAGTGTAACCCAAATGTGACTGGCAGGCAGCAGTTACACACAGACACTCAGGGTGTGACCAGCATGCTGGAAGGGTGTTTATAAGCAGCACATGTGGGAACTACTTCAGCAAGGCATTGTAAGGCACCCAAGGTTGTAGGGCAGGGGTGACAGACCCCTACTGGTCTGGATTGTACCCTGCTTTGTCACAGCTGGTCAAACTAATTTTTAAACAACATTACAAAGCCAAGTTTCAGTCATGCTGTTCGTTTATGCCTGAAATATAAACATTTAAATATCTAGGAGGGTCATGGGAATGCTTATAAACCCTCTGTTATGCATTTTTATAAAGCACGGTGAGGTCCTTTGGTGAAAGACACTACCTATACCCCAATATATTATTAACAATACGTTAATAGTGATAAATAACCTGTTTAGGCATAAGTGTGAAAAGAGCAACTCATGCTTTCAAGGCTCCAAGTGAGAGGATGCATCTTACTGGTACATATTAGTATACTCAAAGATTATAAAGGAAAGCATTTAAAGTAAATAAAAGGAGGTGCATTTTTAAATGCCCATGAGTATACCCTATTCAGAAATCTCTTGTTAGAAGATTGCACTGGGACACATGACATATGCCAGCTAACCATCTTCACCAGTCAGCCTGCCCCCCGGGCATCCCCAGTGCTCTGTGAATGGCTCAGATGCTTCTGGTTTTAAAAGTGAGGTGTCTGTGAACACTGGGGAATAACAAACAGTGACTGGCTTATTAGATGCATTAATAATATGGCTTGAAGGAGGAGTGGCAGATGACTTTATTTAGCAATTGCTTATAATGACTCATACCAAGACTTGAGAGGGGCTACGATCCTGATTTGCTGAAAACAGCTAATTTACACTCCTGTTCCTTTCCTTATGGCTAGTCTGTTGATGCTGTCACCCAGGAGAACACCTAATGATTATACCCCATCCACTCCTTTTATTGCCCTTTTCCCTGATGTACCAAGAAAAAGAAATTCCGTCTTCTCTACCAGCCAGATTTCTTGACCTGAGCAGTCATGAGACTGAGGAGATGAGACAAATTCCTTTTTAAACTGTGATTCGCTTCATCCAGGATTCTTTGATTTGCTGCCATAGGCAGGAGTTGATGGATGAGGGAAGGAGGAAGCTATATCCCTAAAGCAGAATGGATCTATCCAGTGGGCTCTCAGGAGGAGTTGGCTGTATATCCTGGAATGCCTAATGTTAAGAAAATTTATCCTGGTAAAGGCTCAGGAAAAAACATATGTTTTTATTTTACCCAAATTAAAAAGTGCAAATAATACCCCCCCTTGTAAAAAAAAAAACAAAAACAAAAAAAACCTTCCAGCCTCCTACACTCACTATCTCCTAGGTTTCTAAAACAAACATACATTATGTGTTTTATTTATGAACATTTTATATGTATTTATAATGTAGTACAGAAGAGATTTTAAGAGGGAAAAAAGGCAAGTTACAACAACATACCAAAGCAGTTAGAAAGAGGCTATAAATGCAGAAGACCTCAGTTCATACTACTTTGCCATTTTTCTCAGTTTTGTTTCTCACCTCACAAGAGAAGGTAATTCTTCATACTGCTCTCCAACCAGTCCAACTGGAACTATTTATTAGCCAAAAACTTCTAGAGGAATACATTAACATAGAATAAACATGCCCCAGAACAGGAACACACACTCTGAATCCAGCAAAAATGGGAGTATGTAAAGAGCTCAAAGGACACTCAATATCAAGCCACTCAAATAATATTTATCAAACAATCCAAAATAGAAACCAAAGAAGGGGAAATGAATTTAGGCAATCTTACAGGCATATGCAGAAAAAACAGCCTAACAGATGCATGGCACGGGCAGTGGAGTCATCATTCCACTAAATGAAATTCTCAACACGCTCACCTCTTAAATGATCAAGCCAGCTACTTATTGATGGCTCTGGTTGTTCATGGAGGCTAAGTGAAGTTTGTCTTGAGTTTCTTTTTAGTTCAATTTTCCAATCCATGTATGAAAAAATGCAGATATGATCTTTCACAGTACCTACTGTATATTGTGTTTGTGTCCAAAACACTTAACTGAAGAGCTCTGTGTAAGGTCAAAAACTTGTTTCACCAGCAGAAGTTGGTCCAATAAAAGATATCACCTCAACTACCCTGTCTCTCCAACAAATTTTAGCCAGTTAACCCTTGCAGAAGTCCTACAAATTAGCACCAGACTCTCTTCTTCAAGAGATGATTGGACAGTCTGTTGTCCCAATTCTACAATTAATAGCTACAGAAAACAAGCCAAACAGCCCAACCTCCCCTGCCTAAGTCATATTCTGGGGACTATATGAAGGCTTATTCCCCTGTCCTGGTCAATGGGACCCAGTAAATCCACTAAGGGCTTCTGCTGAGTTCCAAACCTGTATTCCATGGGGTTCTCCCATCATCAGCACCAAGCCAATGTCCAATTAACTGGATTAGTTTAACTGTTTCTACCATTTTGAGAGCAATAAATGTGAGTTCACTATCTCCTCTCGTGGCCTCCAGAGGCCTTCTGGAGTCTTTAAAGAGGATATCAGGCCCATTTTTCATTGAGGTCTCTTAAACAGTGTGGAAGTCCTCATGAGGCCCTGTAAACATATCAGCCTGCTGCTATTTTGGAGTGGCAGAGTGAAATTGCACAAGTCCCACAATCTCATACTACTCCAACACTGCAAAAGATCCACAATTGTTTACTTTCATGGACAACCTAATCACTAGTTCATTTAAGATATTTTAATAAAGACTGCATATTGAAGCAAGTTTTGTTTCAATTAGTTATATTAATGCCTACAGCTCTCAATCAAATCTCTCTCCACTGTACTGCACTTAATTATGTTTTCTGTTTGTATGTTGTCAAGCCTAAACCAGAACTTTTCACAAATCTGATATTATGAGGTTATTTTTAAAAGAACAATGACATCAAAGTAATGAAGGCATGTTGTCCAATAATAGATTATTCAACAACCTCAGATTTGTGAACTTCCTTTGCATCTAAGCAAACATTGTATTTCTCAAGGGGTATAATTGCACAGATGATTAAGGCAGTCCTCGAGGGCATGGAGAGGCAGGTAGACATGTTTTGGGCGGCAGTTTGTTAGCCATAATGATTAAAGCATGGTCAACTGCCTCTAGCAAATTCAAAACTATTTTGAAACAAAGATATTGTAACAACCTTAGAAATGGCTAACGCCACCAATTAGCAAAACTGGTAATTATTCTTGTTACAGTAAAATAAAGTGCTAGCATCACTCACGGATGAAAATATAGTACTGTACTGTATATATGACATATGTACTACAGTACCTAAAAAAGTGAACTGATAATACATAAGATTGCAGATGATGCTTGCCAATTTGCTTAATGCCAAGAAGGGTATCATGCAAATATAACTAGAAGCTATTACTCTATTTGTTTTAATTGTGTCAAGCACAAAAGTTTGTAAATGTGATTTTACATTGTATTTACAGTATATAATGCTTTGAATAAATATGTTAGCTTAAAATTAGACATACCTGGAAATAGATGGGAGTTTGAATGTGACATATATAGTTATTTCTAGTGTGTCTAAAAGTTTCCTCAAGTGACAATGAAAATTAGCCTGGCATCTAAGACCGTTGGACATTATTAGAACCAAAACTAATACAAAGGGCCAGAGGTATTATAGCAGCTGGCTCAGATATAAGGAAAGAAGGAGTAGACCTCAGGGAGAAAGAGCTAGGGATGGGACATACAGGTCTTGAGGGAAGGAATCCCAAGAGCAACCAAGCCTGGAGAGGAAGGGGTTTCAAGTAGCATTATTGTACAGTTGGTCAGGAACTCCATTTGCTTATACATGGTGTTAGAGAAGTAGAACTTTTTAGACTGTCTTTGCCAAAGAGGTATGGGGTGGGGGAGAGGAATGGAAGAGATCCTGAAACACTAACATAATAGCAGCAGCTAGCTCATACTGCAGACCTAGGAAAAAGGCCAGTGCATGCAGGAGCAGCAGTTTTCCACGCTGACTGTCATAAATATAAAGGGAAGGGTAACCACCTTTCTGTATACAGAACTATAAAATCCCTCCTGGCCAGAGGCAAAACCCTTTCACCTGTAAAGGGTTAAGAAGCTAGGATAACCTCGCTGGCACCTGACCAAAATGACCAATGAGGAGACAAGTTACTTTCAAAGCTGGGGGGGGGAGGGGGCAAAAAAGGGTCTGTCGGTCTGTGTGATGCTTTTGCCGGGACCAGGTCAGGAATGCTCTTCAGGACTTCTGTTAAGTTAGTGAGTAATCTAGCTAGAAATGCATTAGATTTCCTTTTGTTAAATGGCTGGTAAAATAGGTTGTGCTGAATGGAATGTATATTCCTGTTTTTGTGACTTTTTATAACTTAAGGTTTTGCCTAGAGGGATTCTCTATGCTTTGAATCTGATTACCCTGTAAGGTATTTACCATCCTGATTTTACAGAGTGATTCTTTTACTTTTTCTTTAATTAAAATTCTTCTTTTAAGATCCTGATTGCTTTTTCATTGTTCTTAAGATCCAAGGGTTTGGGTCTGTGTTCACCTATGCAAATTGGTGAGGATTTTTATCAAGCCTTCCCCAGGAAAGGGGGTGTAGGGTTTGGGGGGATATTTGGGGGGGGGGGGAAAGACGTCTCCAAGTGGGCTCTTTCCCTGTTCTTTGTTTAACATGGTTGGTGGTGGCAGCATAGGGTTCAAGGACAAGGCAAAGTTTGTACCTTGAGGAAGTTTTTAACCTAAGTTGGTAAGAATAAGCTTAGGGGGTCTTTCATGCTGGTCCCCACATCTGTACCCTAGAGTTCAGAGTGGGGAAGGAACCTTGAAGCTGACAAAGTGGGATCATGATTAGGTTTCAACTAGCTGGTAAGGATCTCCATGAGAGGAAGGGCCCTAGGCTATCCAGTTGCCTCCAGTCCTTATGGGCTAGCTACATGTCAGCCCTGGATGAGGAACTGTCACAAACCGTGAAGCTATTAGAGTTGCATCCTCAACAGGTTGGAACCTCAGAAGAGAAGTAGAAATGACAATATCCAAAAGGAGCTTCTCCCTTGAGGATGCAGCCATGCATTTTTGTTCAACTGGGCGATCAGATGGCCTCACCCAGAAGTGCGGATAGTGGGATAACTAATGAAACTATTGGTTTTAGGCAGAGGTTTCACGTAGTATTATTTTGGAATTACTTTTCGGTTAGTAAACTAGGCCCCAGGAGGGGTAAACCTGTTTTACTCTATGTTTTCACATGGTAATTGCTGGTGCTGGCATTTCTAAAAAGTAGAGCAGGTCTAAAAAGACAAAGCAAAACAAAAAGAAACAGGAAAATGTGTGTCCCTTCTTTTTGTCAAAACATTTTGAAGTTGGATATCTTTTGACCAGCTCTAATAGAATGCTTTGAAGAAGAAAGAGGTGCTGCCTCAAACCACTTGGAATCTCAGAAAAGACTATTTGACTGTTTCATGACAATATCCAGAAATCTCTAATGTAGACATTGGTATTTCAAGCTCTGTTTTCTATAGCTCTTCTCTATTAGGAAGAGATTTATTTTCTTTCTTCCAGGCAGAAGAGGATGCACCTTGCCCTGAAAAGGCATTTTAGAGTTCCAAAATAGCCCCTTCCATTTCCTGCATTTTCTTTGAGATTGCTTCAGTCAGTGCTTGATAAAGTAAACTGTACAGTGTCAAAGTGTTGGTGACGAAACCCCAGGAAACCATCATTTCCCAAAAGTTTCATGCTAAACCTCTGGACTCCAGCTACAGTAGCAAATACAGCACCGAATCACTAACCTCTGGGCCCCTACATTTAAAAATTCCTTTAAAGGTGTGTGGTTTGGGTTGTTTTTGTTTTTTTTATTATTAAAGAAAAGTGGCATAAGCTCAATTCAGGGTACTTAGTGATTTGTCAAGCATATGAAGATAAAGGTAAATGCATTTCCAGGAAGTTAAACTGAAAGACTGGCAGAGAGATCTCAGAATGGCAAAATGGTTTGTAGTATGCCCAAGCTCGTCCTTCCTTCCCTGTTAAAAGCACTTGAGGCATAATTTAGAGTCTGGTTCAGCACAAAATGAAGCCAAAATTTCACTGCTTTAACACCCTGCATGAGGCTTCCATAATGCAGATCCTGAAGGTGTTCTTTGCTAAATCAGGCCCTTAGAATTCTCAGTATGCATGTGCAACCACTGCTGGAAGTGGATAAAGGAAAAGGGGGACTCTCCTTAATGCTGCAGACTGATCTATACAGTGGATCAGAAGGTCAAAGTAGAGGACAGAAGGAAGCAATGGTCTGTTCCAGCTGGACAGAAGAACTTTGTGTTTGTTCAAAAGCATAAGTAACTCAAGCTCAGAATAAAGGTTGGTGGCCAGGTCCTTCTGGAAAAAACCTGCTGGAGCTGAGCTCCCGCACGCTTTCAGCTCTGTGCATAACTCACATGAACATTAATGAGCATTAAATGCATGCACAAAGTGAAGAATAGATCCCTTAGTGATTTGTCAAGATAAAATTCAAAATAACGTTGGATGCTCAGAGGTAAATATTAGGTTTAGGAATTAAAAACAACAGACGTAGTGGAACAATTGCCTATAATGACATCCAGGAAAAAGCTATCCACTGTAGCAGGGTTTCATTAGAGTTATGGCCTGCAGCCATACCACCTTGTCCTATGATCGTAAAAGCTAAGCAGGGTTGGCTGGTTAGTATTTGGATGAGAGACCTCCAGTGAGCATCCCCATAGCATTAGCTTTTACTTGCATCACTCATAAGTGAAGAGAAGTTGTTTGTTGTTGTCGGCAGAGTTCCTCAGCAAGAAAAATCCCTGTAGTTACTCAGCTGCATCTTCCTCCTGCAGTATCAAGACAGCTGTAACTCAAACAGGTGCCAAGTACCTCACAGGCTGTGATTTACTCCCTAGTGTAATGTCTCTCTTTGGCTGTATGTGGGCCATGCTTGGTTAATGTCACAGTTTTGCCTTTTAGGTCACTGCAACAATCAGGGTCATATGACCCAGCAGGTTATACATATTTGAGAGTGGGAGAGGGAATCAGAACACACTCCACAGTGTCTTATATCAAAACACTCTTCACGTTATTGTAGAATAAGATTGGGAACTGGGCAGTAAGACAAATCCCTTCTTAATTTTTCTTTCCCTTTCACTGAATATGCTAAAGCGTGGGCCTGTGTACTCGTTACCACGGGAATTCTTCTTGAACGTTTGTGTATGTTACTTTAATGAAGTGAAAATACTGGAGCTTTTCAGCTCAGTGAAGCCTTTATTATCCAGTTTTAAACAAAATGCTGGATGGGCTCCCATGACCTTACAAACGGTATATGAAATCACAGCTCTTCATGGAGATCCTGAGAAACTGCTTGTGTGAAACGACCTTTGAGGAATTTCTACAGACAAAGTGGTTGGGAGGCTTTGGATCAATCCCTTGAATGGCAAGACAAATTTGCAGGAAAAGAAAGCATCTCACTGGGTAGGTCTTGATAACTAATTACTCGAACTACTGTATGTAAACAGAACACCCTTGAGTCTGCACATTTTTCTTTTCCAGTTTTGTTTTTGCATCTACATAAACCGCAACCCTTCATATTTTTTCAGTTAAGAAGTCATAATTTCCAGGTCTTTCCATATACTTGTAGCCACAGGTCCAGTGTGCTTCAGCAGCTGCCCTGGGAACTACAAGTTGTGGACTACAAACTGCGGCATGTTGAGAGAACTTCCTGGTTCCTGCCAAAATGTACCCTCCTGCTTTAGCGGGGGGGACAGAGGTCTCAGCACTGACTGAGCTAGGAGCACGGAGCAGGCAAGCACAGAGGAGCTGCTGGACGGTAATTCTGTTCTATGTTCTTTAAAGAATAAAGTTTTGTTCCTGGTGCTTTGTCTGAGGTGACCACAAACTGACAACACAGAGCACACAAAAGGAGCCTCGGGCCCAGTTTCCCCAATAGGGTTGCCAAGTGTCTGGTTTTTGACCAGACAGTCCAGTCAAAAAGGAACCCTGGCAGCTCCGGTCAGCACTGCGGACCAGGCCGTTGAAGTCTGGTCAGCAGCACAGAAGGGCTAAGGCAGGCTCCCTGCAGCTCCCGGAAGCGGCCAGCACGTCTCTGCAGCCCATAGGCGCAGGGGCAATCAGGGAAGCTCTGCGCGCTGCCCCGACCCCAGCGCTGGATACTCAGCTCCCATTGGCTGGGAATTGTGGCAAGTGGGAGCTGCAGGGTGGTGCCTGTGGGTGTGGGCAGTGCACACCATGCAGAGCTGCCTGGTTGTGCCTCTGCCTAGGCGCCAGACATACTGGCTGCTTCCCAAACCAGCACAGAGCCAGCACGGGCAGGGAGCCTGTCTTAGCCCTGCTGTGCTGCTGACCTTGAGCTGCCTGAGGTAAGTGCCACCTGGCTGGAGCCTGCACTCTGAACCTCCTCCTGCATCCCAACCCCCTGCCCCAGGTCAGGACCCCCTCCCAGACCCCGCACCCCCACCCCTTACCCAGCCCTGAGCCCCCTCCCATACTCCAAACTCCTCAGCCCCAGCCCAGAGCCCTGTACCCCAAACCCCTCACCCTAGCCCCACCCCACAGCCCATACCCCCATCCAGAACCCACACTCCCTCCCGCATCCCAACCCCCTGCCCCAGCCCAGAGCCTGTCCCGTCCCCTGATTTCTGGCCCCACTCTGGAGCCTGCATCCCCCAGGTAGAGCCCTCACCCCCTCCTGCACTCCAACCTCCTGCCCCAGCCTGGTGAAAGTGAGTGAGGGTGGGGGAGAATGAGCGACTGAGGGATGGAGTGAATGGGGGCGGGGCCTCAGGGCAGCAGTGTTTGGTTGTGTGCAATTAGAAAGCTGGCAACCCTATTTCCCAAAGTTGTGTAAGAAGTCGCAAGGCAGACTTCCCCTATCTTGAACAGCCTCATACTGGGCCAGTGAACGGGGCAGGGGGAAAAAGGGCTACATACTCAGTGCAGCTAGAGAAGTTGAAGGCAGAGCATTTCCATTTGGTTTCCAAATGCTGCTGTATTCCTAGAATATACAACACTGAATGTTAATCTCTACTCTTTAGAAATATGTCTTGTTTATCCACAGAAGGCAAAGGAACAGATCAACATTAAATTTAAAAAAAAAAAAAAGGTATTTGCAGTATCCTACATTAGTCTTCCACAACAGAAAGATGCAAACTGCCAAAGAAGCATATTACCCAGGACAGTTGCCTACTGTCAACTGCTTTTAATGGGCATGCACTCAACATGAACAGCAATAAGTGAAACACCAGTTTAAATTTTTTTTTTTTAAATAAGAAGTTCACATCTCCCCACCCTGCTCCCAGACAATGCTGTAAAGTTCTGGAGAGAGGTTGCACAAAGCAACTACAAATAAAGTGCATGTACATAAATAACTTAGTCTGACTTTTTGTTTAATGTCCAAGATGATAGGAACAGATTGTATCATGAACTACTTTCCTTTTGGCTAATTAAATAGCAGTCCCCACTTACCATAAAGCATATTCTTATTAAAACAAGTATCTATAGTCACTCTGCTGGATAAATTACTTCCAAGTAAGTGCCATAAAGCCCATTACATTCTTGCTTTAGAAGTGGATCAGGTCCAAACAGACAATCAAAGGATTTCACTGGGATTATTTTAGATTAGAAAAACTAAGGGAGACATGAGGCACTGACAAGATCGTAAAGGCATAAAGGATAAATTAGCAGTTACATACCAAACAAAGTGCTCTAGCAGTATCATAGCATATCCAAAAGTCAGAATAAATTCCTACTGTATTAACCTTAGCCAAAATGGAAATCTGTTTATGCAGGAATAAAAATGTCATGAGCAAATGTTATCTTCTGTAGAAATCAAAATAGCTATTTCAAAGGTACGTATAAAAAAATCCCCCTTCAAAAACCCAAGAACTGGCTGAGTAGGAGTTCATTCCTTCTATAGGTTCCTTTTTACATTTAATAGAAAAAAACATGTTATGATTTACCATATTAATGAACTATTATTGCATAACTGTATTTTTATTGCAGATATATTGCCTGCTAAATGATGCTGTTTTTCCAGAAAAAGTTCACAGTATAGATTCTATGGGAATGTTTCCTGCTGCCAGTTCCTAAATCTTTCAGAAGCTGTCAGCAATCTCAGAAATCAAGTTTGAAATACCCTAGCAAGCCTAAGCACATGCATAGGCCTTCTATTTTTTAAAATTGCAACACAAACCATTAAAGAAACACCTTAAACATATAGGATTATTGAATGCAAGTTCATCCTCTCACTTGTCAATCTAAAGGATACTGTCAGCTGAGTGAAATTTAAAGCTACAATTTCTATAAATATAACTTGACATTTAAAAGCTAACTGATTTTTATGGCTAATTTCTGCCCAAACTAATTATCCTTAGAGTCCCATTAACAGCCCTTAATGCTGACATGAAACCAAATCAAATAAACATGTCTACACTGAGTGCCAAACTCAGAAGAACACCCTGTCTTTCTTATTCCCCTCCACTCAGCCCACCATGTATAAGGTCTTACCTGCAGTTCACCAAAGGCATGGAAAGTCTGCCTAAAAGCTCCATAGAACTAAGAAACTAGTTCTTTCTTCTAAAGATGCCATGGTGACTTTTTAGTACGTCTTCATGCATTGCTTCACTGTAAACTCCCGCCCCCTCCCCCATGGAAGCCTTTTTGGATGAAGATAAATGGAAACTAGCCAAATAAGTGCACAGCACCAATGTAGCACATTCCTACAATAGGGACTGTACCAATGTCACAATGTCCTCACATTTTATACCAGAACGTATGTGCAAATATTCCTTACAAAAGCTTACTAGGGAAACTGATTACCAATGCTTCCATCAAGTCTGATTACCAGTGCTATCCTATTACTCCCTTCTTATTACAGGAGCCATTTGCAAAGTGGTAGTTACAGGCATACACTGTTAATGGGATTTTTATGGGTAATTCTCCCATTCACTTTTTGTTATGAAGATTTGTGCACATAATTCCAGTGCTCAATTTCAAGATTACATTCCATAATGTCAATTTGTGGGGGTTTTTTGTTTGTTTTTTTGCTAGAAGATACTTTAGGAGTATAATGTGCCCACTTAATGTATGGCATTATATACAGTTTTACATGCTGATGAATACAAAAAATAGCCAGAAAGCTGCCCTAATGGGATGAGTGAGAATCCCACTGCTGCAGGGAAATCTCAAAGTGGTTTAGCCACCTCTAAATCACCTACTCCCAGGCCCACCAGAATGGATTGTATATCAGAGGCAGTGACTTGTGCTCTAGCAATCTTTGGTTTGCAGAATAGCCTCCAGGGGACTGTTCCACTAGCTGGTCTTAGAAGCAGCCTTTGGTGATCCAAATCAGCCGTAGGCCAGCCCTGAGAGAAAAAAGGTGACTAAGAATAACTTTTCCTTCCCTACTCCTTGTGTTCTGTGCTGAGAGAAGCTAGGCCAGATACAACAGTCTCATCAGTATTCTGTACATACTTTGGGTGAGCTATTGACTATCCAGAAATAGGACTTTGCAAACTTGTAATTTATGGGCGTATTGCAGGGGTGGGCAAATTTTGGCCTGAGGGTTCCAAAACTATATGGAGGGCCAGGTAGGGAAAGCTGTGCCTCCTCAAACAGCCCGGACCCTGCCCCCTATCTGCCCCCCCCCCCACTGCCTGCATCCGACTGCCCCTCTCAGAACACCCAACACATCCAACCCATCCTGCTCCTTGTCCCCTGACTTCCCTCTTCCGGGACCTCCCGCCCCTAACCACCCCCGGGACCCCACCCCCTATCCAACCCCCCCTGCTCCCTGTCCCCTGACTGCCCCAACCCCTATCCACACCCCCACCCCTGACAGGCCCCCCAGGACTCCCACGCCTATCCAACCACCCCCTGCTCCCTGTCCCCTGACTGCCCCCTGGAACCCCCTGCCCCTTATTGAATCCCCCCGCTCCCTTACCATGCCGCTCAGAGCGCCAGGACTGGCTTTGGGATGTATGACCACTGGGAAGCATTCATGGACAGAGGACAGTTCTCTCGGGATGGACTTCTTCTAGGATGGAGGCTGGCACAACTGATTAAGAGAGCTTTAAACTAGAAATTTGAGGGAGATGATTGAGAGATGTCCAGGTAACCTCTTAACCAGATTTTAGCATTGAGAGGGAAGAAAAAGTAAGAAAGGATACAGCCGTGGGTAGGAGAATGGACATAAGGAGGAAGGGCAGTGTGGATACTAGTCTAATAGGTCATACTGGTGGTAGAATGTCTGTGCCTAATCAGGTAAAGAATGTGAGCGAGGCCAAACAGCAAAAATTAAGATGTTTGTACACTCATGCGAGGAGCCTAGTTAACAAAATGGAGGAACTAGAGCTACTGGTGCAGGAAGTGAAACCAGATATTATAGGGATAACAGAAACATGGTGGAATAGTAGTCATGACTGGACTACAGCTATTAAAGGGTATGTGCTGTTTAGGAAAGACAGAAACAAAGGCAATGGTGGTAGAGTAACACTGTATATCAATGATGAAGTAGAACGTAAAGAAATAAGAAGAGATGGAATGGATAAGACAGAGTCTGTCTGGGCAAAAATCACACTGGGGAAGTAAGCTACTAGAGCCTCCCCTGGGATAGTGCTTGGGGTGTGCTATAGACCGCCAGGATCCGATTTGGATAAGGATAGAGATCTCTTTAATGTTTTCAATGAAGTAAATACTAATGGGAATTGTGTGATCATGGGAGACTTTAACTTTCCAGATATAGACTGGAGGACAAGTGCTAGTAATAATAGGGCTCAGATTTTCCTGGATGCGATAGCTGATGGATTCCTTCAAGTAGTTGCTGAACCAACAAGAGGGGATGCCATTTTAGATTTGGTTTTGGTGAGTAGTGAGGACCTCATAGAAGAAATGATTGTAGGGGACAACCTTAGTTCAAATGATCATGAGCTAATTCAGTTCAAACTGAATGGAAGGATAAAAAACAAACAAACAAAAAAATCTGCGACTAGGGTTTTTGGTTTCAAAAGGGCTTTTAAAAATTAAGGAAATTAGTTAGGGAAGTGGATTCAACTGAAGAACTTATGGATCTAAAGGCAAAGGAGGCCTGGAATTACTTCAAGTCAAAGCTGCAGAAGCTATCAGAAGCCTGCATCGCAAGAAAGGGGAAAAAATTCATAGGCAGGAGTTGTAGACCAAGCATCTCAGAGAGGTGATTAAGAAAATGCAGAAAGCATACAGGGAGTGGAAGATGGGAGGGACCAGCAAGGAAAGCTACCTTATTGAGGTCAGAACACATAGGGATAAAGTGAGAAAGGCTAAAAGTCAAGTAGAATTGGACCTTGCAAAACCAATAGTAAAAGGTTCTAGAGCCATATAAATAAGAAGAAAACAAAGAAAGAAGTGGGACTGCTAAACACTGAGGATGGAGTGGAGGTTAAGGATAATCTAGGCATGGCCCAATAGCTAAACAAATACTTTGCCCAGTCTTTAATAAGGCTAATGAGGATTTTAGGGATAATGGTAGCATGACAAATGGGAATGAGGATATGGAGGTAGATATTGCCATATCTGAGGTAGAAGCGAAACTTGAACAGCTTAATGGGACTAAATCGGGGGGCCCAGATCATCTTCATCCAAGAATATTAAAGGAATTGGCACATGAAATTGCAAGCCCATTAGCAAGAATTTTTAATGAATCTGTAAACTCAGGGGTTGTACCGTATGACTGGAGAATTGCTAACATAGTTTCTATTTTTAAGAAAGGGAAAAAAGTGTTTATTTAAAGAGTTTAATTAAGACTCAAAGTAACTACTGGCCTGTTAGTTTGACATCTGTAGTATGCAAGGTTTTGGAAAAAATTTTGAAGGAGAAAGTAGTTAAGGACATTGAGGTCAATGGTAAATGGGACAAAATACAACATGGTTTTACAAAAGGTAGAGCATGCCAAACCAACCTGATCTCCTTTGAGAAAGGAGCAGATTTTTTTAGACAAAGGAAACGCAGTGGATCTAATTTATCTAGATTTCAGTCAAGCGCTTGATACAGTGCCACATGGGGAATTATTAGTTAAATTGGAAAAGATGGGGATCAATATGAAAGTTGAAAGGTGGATAAGGAATTGGTTAAAAGGGAGACTACAGCGGGTCATACTGAAAGGTGAACTGTCAGGCTGGAGGGAGGTTACCAGTGGAGTTCCTCAGGGATCGATTTTGGGACCAATTTTATTACTGACCTTGGCACAAAAAGTGGGAGTGTGCTAATAAAGTTTGTGGATGATATAAAGCTGGGAGGTATTGCCAATTTAGAGAAGGACCGGGATATCATACAGGAGGATCTGGATGACCTTGTAAACTGGAGTAATAGTAATAGGATGAAATTTAATAGTGAGAAGTGCAAGATCATGCATTTAGGGATTAACAACAAGAATTTTAGTTATAAGCTGGGGACACATCAATTAGAAGTAACAGAGGAGGAGAAGGACCTCGGAGTATTGGTTGACCACAGGATCACTATGAGCTGCCAATGTGATATGGCCATCAAAAAAAGCTAATGCGGTCTTGTGATGTATCAGGCGAGGTATTTCCAGTAGAGATAAGGAGGTGTTGGTACCGTTATACAAGGCACTGGTGGGACCACATCTGGAATACTGTGTGCAGTTCTGGTCTCCCATTTTAAGAAGGATGAATTCAAACCGTAACAGGTACACAGAAGGCCTACTAGGATGATCCGAGGAATGGAAAACCTGTCTTATGAAAGGAGACTCAAGAAGCTTGGCTTGTTTAGCCTAACCAAAAAAAGGTTGAGGGGAGATATGATTGCTCTCTATAAATATATCAGAGGGATAAATACCGGAGAGGGAGAGGAATTATTTAGCTCAGTACCAATGTGGACACAAAAAGAAAAGGAGTACTTGTGGCACCTTAGAGACTATCAAATTTGTATCAAATTTGCAAATGAATTCCAATTCAACAGTTTCTCGCTGGAGTCTGGATTTGAAGTTTTTTTGTTGTAATATAGCAACTTTCATGTCTGTAATCGCGTGACCAGAGAGATTGAAGTGTTCTCCGACTGGTTTATAAATGTTATAATTCTTGACATCTGATTTGTGACCATTTATTCTTTTACATAGAGACTGGCCAGTTTGACCAATGTACATGGTAGAGGGGCATTGCTGGCACATGATGGCATATATCACATTGGTGGATGTGCAGGTGAACGAGCCTCTGATAGCGTGGCTGATGTTATTAGGCCCTGTGATGGTGTCCCCTGAATAGATATGTGGGCACAGTTGGCAACGGGCTTTGTTGCAAGGATAGGTCCTGGGTTAGTGGTTCTGTTGTGTGGTATGTAGTTGCTGGTGAGTATTTGCTTCAGGTTGGGGGGCTGTCTGTAAGCAAGGACTGGCCTGTCTCCCAGGATTTGTGAGAGTGTTGGGTCATCCTTCAGGATAGGTTGTAGATCCTTAATAATGCGTTGGAGGGGTTTTAGTTGGGGGCTGAAGGTGACGGCTAGTGGCGTTCTGTTATTTTCTTTGTTAGGCCTGTCCTGTAGTAACTGTTGAATTGGAATTCATTTGCAAATTTGATACAATTAACTTAGGCTTGAATAGAGACTGGGAGTGGCTAAGTCATTATGCAAGGTAACCTATTTCCCCTTGTTTTTTCCTACCCTCCGCCCCCCAGACGTTCTTGTTAAACCCTGGATTTGTGCTGGAAATGGCCCACCTTGATTATCATACACATTGTAAGGAGAGTGGTCACTTTAGATAAGCTATTACCAGCAGGAGAGTGGGGTGGGAGGAGGTATTTTTTCATGCTTTGTGTGTATATAAAAAGATCTACACTTTCCACAGTATGCATCCGATGAAGTGAGCTGTAGCTCACAAAAGCTTATGCTCAAATAAATTGGTTAGTCTCTAAGGTGCCACAAGTACTCCTTTTCTTTTTGCGAATACAGACTAACACGGCTGTTACTCTGAAATGTGGACACAAGAACAAATGGATATAAATTGGCCATCGGGAAGTTTAGACTTGAAATTAGACGAAGGTTTCTAACCATCAGAGGAGTGAAGCTCTGGAATAGCCTTCCAAGGGAAGCAGTGGAGGCAAAAGACTTATCTGACTTCAAGATTAAACTCAATAAGTATATGGATGAGATGGTATGACGGGATAACATGATTTTGGCAATTAATTGATCTTTAACTATTCATGGTAAATATGCCCAATGGCCTGTGATGGGACGCTAGATAGGGTGGGATCTGAGTTACCCAGGAAAGAATTCTCTGTAGTATCTGGCTGGTGAATCTTGCCCACATGCTCAGGCCATATTTGGGGTTCAGCTGATGGCCATATTTGGGGTTGGGAAGGAATTTTCCTCCAGGGCAGATTGGAAGAGGCCCTGGAGCTTTTTCGTC
Organism: Natator depressus; assembly: GCF_965152275.1. Lineage (NCBI taxonomy): Eukaryota > Metazoa > Chordata > Testudines > Cheloniidae > Natator > Natator depressus. The sequence continues at coordinate 76,202,722 of NC_134241.1, read as the reverse complement.
TTCCTCTGTAGCATGGGGCATGAGTCACTTGCTGGAGGATTCTCTGCACCTTGAAGTCTTTGAACTATGATTTGAGGACTTCAATAGCTCAGACATAGGTGAGAGGTTTATTGCAGGAATGGGTGGGTGAGATTCTGTGGCCTGCATTGTGCAGGAGGTCAGACTAGGTGATCATAATGGTCCCTTCTGACCTTAATATCTATGACCGGCAGCCATGCTGCCTGGCTGGAGCCAGCCATGCCACTGCGCAGTGGCGAGCACCAGGGCAGGCCAGTGGCTCTCACAGCTGCGCTGCCCGGCAGGAGCTCGCAGCCCCGCTGCCCAGAGCGCTAGCGGCACGGTGAGCTGAGGCTGCGGGAAAGGGAGGACAGCAGGGGATGGGGTGTAGGCTAGCCTCCCTGGCTGGGAGCTCAAGGGCCGGGCAGGATGGTTCTGTGGGCCAGATGTGGTCCGCGGGCCATAGTTTGCCCACCTCTTGTGTACTATCACCAATAAAAAGTGCAGCTGTTCCTTTTGGGGTGGCGCGGGGGTAAGGCAACAGCCAATTTTTTAGTTTTATTGCCTGTGGGTTGCAGTTTCAAAAGCTACATACTCATAACTGCTTCTTGCTTTCATGTTTTATTTAAGAAAAGTAATCAGAAAATTTCATGAGTCTTAATTAAGCTCTTCAAATAAACAAAGCTTAAGTGGAGTTGGCACAAAAAGTAGGATTATAAAAATAAGACCCATGGCCAGGAGGGTTGATTCAAAAGTGGAGCCTAGAGAAGGAAGAGGAAAGAGAAGGGGGAGGAAAAATGGAGAAGGTGATTTGAGAGAAAGGAAACAAAAGGATAGATCAGAAGATTTAGAATAATACAATATACAACTGCAATGGGGGACACTCACCTCTTGTGAGCACCTACTGTTGGCTGGCTGCAAACCTGAATTCTTTTTCTCTGCTCCTAGTGCCACTGATGCCCTTGCTGGGCAAGTCTTCAGTGGCTCAGCCCTCCAGCTCAGTCACACAGTCTAAAATGGTGAACCCCTTCCAGGGTACACAAGTCCAAAATAAACAAGCAAAAGTCTCCCAAATTCACTGGCTCAAGCTGGATTTAGGCCCTCCTTCCTGAGGGTGCCTTCTTTCTTCAGCCCCTCTTGGTCCTCTTTAAATCTAACCCCTTATCTTTGGCTTCTAGCAAAGAGTTCTGTCTACTCTTCAGGACTTAGGCCACTTCTTCACTGATAGTGAGATGACCTGGAGCCACTGACTATTCCAGGTCCCAACCCAGGGACCCTATAAACAGCAGTCTCATACTGCTTTCCTTATAGTTGCTGCTTCCCACTCAGTCCCATCACCTTCATCCATTACATTAGGGTTAAAGCATTTGGGTTCTCTCTGTCAGTCCCCTGCTTGAGCAGGGTGTCTCCCAGGCCTCCTCACCTGGAGAGTTTCACAATCCTCCAACCCTTCTCCATTCTTCTGATCCCACCCAAAAACTGACCTGCTTAGGCCCTGCAGCTCCTTTTAACTGAGTCTGCTGCACTCTAATTGGCTACTTCCCTGCAGCCTTTCTAGGCAGGCCTGGAGGACCTACCTTCACTGCTCCTTTTCTGGGGCAGGGTGTGGTAGGACAACAAGGCTTCCAGCAGGGGGCCTCAAAGGGCCTAGCACACCCCATCACAGTAACTAAAGGGGAAAAACACAATTCTGAGGTCCTCATTTCACTTGATGTTTTAGGCCCAGAAGCCTAAGAATAATTTATATTTTCTATTATTCACTATTACCTATTTATCTTTCTTTAGGAGAGGTTCTAGTGTCTTAATGGGAAATGTAGAAACAACCTTTTGATTACAAACTTGGTTATGAATTCTCCAACCCAACCTCACCAAAAATAAATTGATCCAGGTAACATTTCACAGATCTGATCTCATACAGATTTGAACTTTAGTAGGCTGTCTGGAGCAAACTGGATAATACTTAGTAATGTCTCAGTTCAAGGGACTGGACTAGATGACCTACCAAGGTCCCTTCCAGTCCTACATTTCTATGATTCCCAGATGTTGCCCAAACATCATCACTCACAAACAGTTCAAAACCAGGGGAGAGCTAGAGAGCTCCTTATAGCCCTCAACAAAACTTGAGACCGCTGTATGGGCTCACATAGATCTACCGTAAATATTATTTAAAACATTATGGACATTTCCAAATGTACCTACTTTTCTAATATTTAGGTTTTTAAAACTGTAATGGTCCTTTAATGGCTTGTTCCTTGAACTGCTGATATTTTAAAAATTTATTCAAGTTTAATGTTTTTTTTCTGGTATGTGTACTCACACATAAAAAACATTAAAACTGGAATATACATACATAGGCGATACCAGCCTGGCCTATATCATGTATGTGCACACACACATACACACACACACCCCTCTACTTTTCCGTACTGCAGTTTCCCATCTGTAATATGGAGATAATGCTACTTACCTCCTTGGTAAAGAGCTTTAAGATCTATTCATGAAAAGTACTATATTAGAGCGAGCTATTAACATATATACATATAGACATACAAACACATATATATTGCAGAAAGTTTATGTTTCTATGAGAAACAAAATGGTAAAACCACTGAACTGTTTATCAAACTTGATTTGTTTTGTAGATCTAATTGAGACTTAAGCTAAGCTTGAAGACTGCATGATACATATATCTCATACCTTTTCAGTGGACAAAAGTAAATGATAATCTTCTAAGAAAATCTGGAAAAAATGCATTCCCGAAAACGGGTTACCCACATTTCAAGGAGAGCTATAATCAAGCCAAGCTGAAGAAAAATTGTTGAGTATTTTCATAGACAAGTTTCTCATATTAGCTTATCCACACTGCACATTATACATGCTGATAACTAGAACTGATTGGGTGGGAGGGGAGGGGGGAAGTAGTTTCATGAAAAATTTGAAAAAAATAAAAATTGTTTTCATTGGAAGGCTTCAAAATGGACCCATTTTTTGTTTTCTCAAAAATAACCCTCTTTTCATTATTTTTTAAAATTAAAAATATATTGAAATACTTACCAAAACTATTACCAAATAGTTACAAAATATTACTGAAAGGGTTGCAATGGATTTCATAGGAGCAGGGTGCCATTTTTCACTAGGCCTTTTAAAGAAGACTGACTTTATATGGTATGTGTGTTCTAGTTTATTAGCAAAAAGAAAAGGAGTACTTGTGGCACCTTAGAGACTAACAAATTTATTTGAGCATAAGCTTTCGTGAGCTACAGCTCACTTCATCGGATGCCAAAAGCTTATGCTCAAATAAATGTGTTAGTCTCTAAGGTGCCACAAGTACTCCTTTTCTTTTTGCAGATACAGACTAACACGGCTGCTACTCTGAAACCTAGTTTATTAGGTTTGTTGCTGCTGAAAATTTTTCTAAGCTGAATTTACAGGTACATGCTTCATGGCATAATTACTATGTTTAATCATGTTTGTGAGGAGAGCAGGTTTTGCTTTTAGAGTGTGTTTAATGTTTACACACACACACACACACACACACACACACACACTTTTTTCATGGGCGGGGTATGTGGGGAGAGGGGATGAATGCTTATGTTTATGACGTTTAAGGGTCTGTCTACTTTGGAAGCTGAAGCACTTTGTTTATCCAGAGTTGAGTTACAATCCAGAGGGTGCCAATGCAAACTTCTCCCGACTACCATGCCAAAAATGTCAACCCTGTCTTGGAGGGACAGCTCTCCCTCACAGCGATTTGCCCTCAGAGACAGCTCAGTTTAAAGCTGAACTGTGGTTAAAGACCAAGCACTAAACAATTTTGTCTCAAACACAGCAGTTTTTAAATATGCTTTTTATCTGAAATTCTTCATATTTTTATCTCAGCAGGAATCTGCTTTCACCAGCTAAGTTGACTAACTGTGTCTTCTAGCCCGCCTCTATATCAAACACACAGTGTGTCCTTCAAACTGGGAACAGAGCTTTCATCCTCCAGGAGCACTAGGATCAGCCGCTCCAGTGGGCATGGTCAGCAGCACAAGGTCAATACACTTGATTTCTTCTCTGGAGACCGAGACGGCACAACTCTTGAGTTTCTTCTTGCAATGAGCTGGAATTCCCAACTTGCAATGAAACTGACTTGTTCCAGCTGGCAGCGCGTTGTGTTAGAGGCCAACTTTCTCATGCAGTTTTAAGGAACACTTGCCAAGCGTGTCATCTCAAATTGTTGATTTTTTTTTTCATAAAGCCAATATATTATTGCTAAATGCTCAGAGATTAAGGGGGGGAAAGCAGGGGAGGCTTCATTCTGCTGAGACCTGTGTGTGATTTGATTTGATTATTTTTTGGCTGCTCAACTCTTATCCAGCATTGAGACCCGCCCCCTGCACGGCCCAAATCACAGCCATCTGCTGATTTCGCTGTGAACTTGCCTCTCAATAGCTGGCTCTCCCCATGCCAACAAATATAAGAGGGAACAAGCAAATCTTCAGTCCGTAGCAGTAAAAGATGAGCTCCTATCTTAAGTGTATGAACAAGTGCCAGTCTCTCCTTGAAGCACTCCCTCCCGCTGAGAAAGGCACCTGTCTGACATGTTGCTGTTCTAGCCCTCTGGCAGGAGTGACATACATGCAGTATGGCCTATCATGTCCCCACTACCTTTAGGGCAGAAGTGACCATTTCCCCAAAGTACGTGATACATGCCTTAGTTTTAGTGGAACAAATCTCTTTCCCTTCCCAGCGATTACGATGAGAGTTTCTAGCACCATGCCAGTTTGGCTGAAAGGGAATGAGCTGGATGGAGCCTCTGCTCCCAGGGTGATAACAAGTGGCACTATCGTTAGACTTCCCAGCTGGCTTCTTATGCGTAATTTAATCAGAAGTTTGGTATACACTGCCTACATCATGGAGCTGCAGTGTCTTATCAGGGCCTCTGGGTGTTGCCACAATAAAAATAATATATCTTTCCACTTCTGTAGCACCTTCTGTCTCAGGACCTGAACACAATTCACAAATACTAGGCTGAATTCAGAAATGATTTTTAAAGGGGAGTAAATTATAAAGAGGAGTTACACTAACAACCTAGACCTCCTGAGACTCTCTTAGACCCCTTTAGATGGGCCCACTTATCTCTGAGAAGGAGAATTGATGTTGCCACTATTTACATGGCAAGGGCAATCATAAAGGAGTCACTAAGTAATTCAGCAATATGAAATTATTCAGGATTCTTCATCTGTGCACATGAGGTACAAACATGGCTCCCTCCCCAACCACACACATAGAACTCTACCTTCAGGTAACAACCCTATCTACAGATAACAATAAAACTAGTCACAGGTAAAACTCCAAAGTGTAGAAGTTTGGTTCAATTCAGATGTGTTTCCAGTCCTTTTCAATCTGGACAAAGGCCTGTGTATCTCACAGGATCAGACTTTCCTAGGAGATTTCCAGTGCAATATAGTTTCAGCTGGATTGAAGGAGTATAAGCCTGATCCTGCATTCTGTTACATCACTTTCATACATCACTTGAAATGGGATAAAAAATCAGGCCCTACTTTCAAGCAGAATTTCTTCACTTCAGTTTTTAGTTCCAGCAAAACCAGGGGTGAAAGTAACCAGGGGTCCCTACCAGCAAGGCCGCCGATGGGGGTGCAAAAGCGGCAGCACTTTAAAGTCAGCAGTACGGGCCAGTACTTGTGGCTACTTTTTACCGGTACACTGTAAGTCAGGGCGGGGCAGCAGAGAGTCAATGGCTCAGGCCCTCAGGCAGGGCTGAGCAAAGGCAGGTAAACAACCAGCCCAGGCTCTCAGCTCATAGGGGCCTGGGAGAGGGGGAGACTGCCACCCGCGAGTTGGGTGGCAGAGGGGACGCAGGCCCACCCACTCCACTGTGTCCCAGCCCTAGCAGTGGCAGAAGGCCGGCTGCTGAGTCAGTGGGGATTCTGGCTGCAACACATGGACATGGGCTCTGGCAGTGCTACAGCCAGACTAGGGTTGGCTGCCCCCAGGCTGCTTCCTAACTCCCACCCTAGAGGTACCTGGGTCCAGACGGTGTCCTCCGGGGGGGGGTCAAGCAACATGGGCTCCTCAGGGTAACTGGCAAGGAGTAGGCTTGGCAGCTTCTTTGGGTAACTGGTGAGGGGCAGGCTTGACAGTTCCTCCGGGCTCTGGTCAGAGTCAGGCGTTGGTCGGGAGGGCCAGTCTTTGGGTCTGCTGCTGGTTGGAGCTAGGCCTCAGGCCTCTGGCATCTCCAGCAGCTGCTCCTCCAATGAGCTCTAGGGTTGGGCTTTTATACTTCCTGACCTGTGCCTTGACCTCTGGAGGCTCGCTGGTTCCCCCTACTTTGGTGTCCGGAGGGACTCGTCCCTCTTTGGGGCGGCGGGGGACCACATCACCTCGCTACAGGTACCCACTATATAATTTAGCATGTCTCTTGGATTTCCATATGAACAGGATTCCTACATAATAATAGTAGGTATGAGAATATGGATATTGTTTTTTAAAAAACTATATCAGGAGTCCAAGCAGGACACAGACTTCAAGTTTTAGGCAGAAGTTCTATAGTGTGAGAGAGAGAGAGAGAGAGAGAGTAGTTTTAGGGATAATGTAGTGTTCCTAATAAAACTCCCAGTGCAATCTTAGAAAAAAGAGACGACATTATTTTTTTACTCTTGTTACATTACAGCGAGCAAGAGAGTTTTCTTCAATTGGATGACTAGGTAAAAAGGCTTCAGCTAGTATAGGGTTGAAGCCTGCTTTCTTGCTTCAATGCCTCATGCCCCTTCCCAAAAAATGTACACAAAGAGAATATTTAGGGGATGTGCACAAACAGCTAGTGCTACACTCCCAAACATTTTGGAGGTAGTGCAAACCCATCTCTATTGTTTAATAATTACTTACATTATATTTTCTCCAGATTTTGCTAAAAGGTTTGGTTCCTGACATTTTTCACTTTTTAGTTTCAGAGTGACACAAAAGGACCTAAACCATCTCTCTGAGGATGCAAAGTTGGTGCAAAGTCTACAACCTGCTCTGTACCTCTGTGACAGGGCATGTAATAGAAGAAAGGAGGCAGGCCAGAATGGGAGAGTTCTGGACCAGAGTCTACAGTGCCTAGGTTTCACCTCAACCAGCTAACATATGTTAGGATGACTCTTGCCCTATCCACATGGCCATTTTAAAACATGTTAGTTAAAATATATTAGCTAACTTCTATCCTAGTTTAGGCCAGCCCTCCGAGTACATGTGTAAAGTATGGTTAGACAAAAGTAAGAGGGTGTAGTTCTAAGTAAGGAGGTCTAATATAGTGAGGAAGTCTAAGTTTTTATAGCATAGGACACACTGAGCAGGGAAAGGGTCGGTCTCTAAGCTACAATACCATAGACTCCTTTTAGATACACAGAGAGCATCCCTGAATTTGCCCTATGCAAGTAAAGAGCATTCCTAACAGTGTCAAATTTTCAAGTTATAGCAGCATAACTTTTCACATTTCTAGAATTGTTAAATACTTGTAAGGTAAAATTACTTTACTAAGAATATAAGGCTATATAAAGCATGAAATTTAATGAAATAACAGCATAAATGTCTGTGTTACCTATCAAATGACAGTTGTTTTTTTATACATATATAAACATTATTTTTATACAAACTAAAGTGGGGGCAAGAATGGCAATTGTCACTTTAATGGAAGCCAGATCTCTCAAAGATAATTGCATGTGTACATTTCAGGATGGAGATTTATAGCTAATGCATACTTGGTAGACTTGAGTGACAGAAATTTGAAATACTTCTTGAGTTCTGAAGATCATATGGAGATATTTTTAAGCTCATAGTATAGAGCAATAAGAAAATGAGCTGACAACTGGCACCTTTTTCTTCCTTTTTACAGACCATTTTAAAACAATTCCTCCTACTTTTGTTGTCTCTTATCTCAGCTATTCCCTGTTATCACACCTTATATTTATGACCGTACTCAGCTAGGCCATTGAAAACTTTTCTGCTGGCAAGAAACCCAGACATTGTGGTCTGCCTTTCACGAGTGACAAGTACAGTTGTCGGGCTGGATTAATCTAAAACTACCCTATAGTTCCCTTAACTCCTAGAACAATTGATTTCATCCTACTAGCAGCACCTTCGTACACAAGTTCCACAAGTTTTAAGTTACACAAACCATGAAAACCTGAGATAACTGTGGCTGTACATCAGGGTCCATCAAGTGGTAGATCTCAAACTGCTGTGGGCTCCATATATTAGCACTCAGAATAGTTGAATCAGCACACAAGTCCATTTCTTGAAAGGTATTAATCTCTTTAAAGGTGAAGAATTAATAATAGAGAGCGAAAGGGTGAGGGAAATGCAATCTGTTAGAGGACTGGGACAGTGCACATGAAAATTAGAGCTGTAGTTAGCTGTCACAAGAGATTCCAAACTCTGGTGAAAAAAACCCCTCTAATCTTCCTTGTAAAAGCTCCTCAGCCCACTGCATTTGCCACTCTCCTGAAATCAAGAGAAAGCCTGCAATGAGGAGCAAACCAAAAATATGGCAATAATAATTTGAGCCACTGTCAACATTTGTGTATATGGAAGTGTGACCATCATGAGGAGTAGGGGCAATATAGAATGGGGAACATGTTTCAATGCATATGAACCAAAAAAACAAACAGAAAACAAAAATAATAAAACCCCAGAATGTACCAATGAACAGAAGATCATTGCTATGTAATTTCATTCTGATTGATTTTCTTTGACACTTGACAGTTGGGAGAGAGAGAGGCAGTGGGTGACCACAGCAATATGGATCCCCTAGTTTCTGTTACACAAAATTTTTTTAAAAAAATATTTAAGTAAAATAGAATTGGGTCCTTATTTTTGAAATGACAGCACTAATGCAGACAGCAAACTTTGTAAACTTGAAATTAGTCTCTAATTTTAAAAATATGGGCACTGCCATGCACACTCTTACTATCCAGAAGTATAAAGATGAAACAATTACAGTGCTGTATCAGACTGAGGGTCTCTCTCATTTCTAATGATGGCCAGGGCCAAAAGTTTCAGAAACACTAACTGCGGGTTTGTTCCTGCCAGTAGGGTCAGAGAGTAGAGAGATTTCATGATTACTCTTCATAGAAGGTGCTCACAGAACACAGCAATGGGTGAATTTAAACCAAAAAAAGCCTAATATACAGACAGGCTGATGTAAAATCCCATAATGGACAACTATGCAGAAGTATGCAAGGGGTTTAGGGAGGATATTTCCTCCGAATCCCAGGCAGTTAATGGTGTTTTTTTCCCTTGAAGCATGGGGGTTGGTATCTCTTATCTATTTTTTATCTTCACTCATATAGCAACAGATATTCATATTGTTTATTCAGTTTTTTAGTCCATCTAGGCTCCTGGATTCAGTGATCCTTTGCGGAAGTGAGATCCATAGGTTTATGATGTGTCTTGTAAGACTATTTCCTTGTATCCATTTTAAATGCGTTGCCTTCTCATTTCATTGGGTATCCCCTTGTTCTTTTAATATGAAACCAGGTTCAAAGGACCACCTGAGAGACCTTCTCTATCCTACCCACTACTTTATTTACTCCTGTCTTGTCACCTGTCATTTGTCCCCTAAACAGTCCTACATCTTTTTAATCTAATTCAATGGGAGAACTCATGTGTGGAAGGGTTTGCAGGATCCATCCCTAAGTCTTTTACTTCGGTCTTGGAAATTAACTTGTGAGCAATGACACAATGTAATAGAATTAAAGAGCTTTTTATGCTTCAGAGAAAACCATGAAAATACAACATAACTTTATTTGTATAACATCTTTCACACAAACTGTGACTCAAAACACTGTACAGAATTATATAAAGCAATGGTTTAAATTACAGAACACAATTACAAATACATTGTATGATGAATACATTTAAAAAGCCAGTCATAAATCCAATTAGAGAAAGAGAGAGAAATATAAAGCATGGCTAAAACATGCATTTTAAGATGGGATTTTAAAAGATGGAGAATCTATGAGCGAAAGAGATACAAGCAGGCTGTTCTATATTGCTGGCATGCAGAGGAGAAGAGTTTTACACCATCGGTAGAGAGATTGCGTAAAGGAACAGAAAGGAACTGGATGAGTAGGGAGGAAGGAATAGCAGAAAAGAGGCCTGATACTCCATTGCATTGGACCTTGTGTAGCCATTTACATCTGTGCGAAATGAGTGAAAAGCACTACGAAATCAGAATGGTAATGCTTACAATAGCCCATTTTGCTCAGGTTTAGATGACTACACAAGATGCAAGGCAGTGGAGAACCAGGCCCAAATCTGGGATACAAGCTAAAGTAACTCCATGGAGACTTTTGAAAACACGTCTAGAAATTTCAACTGGGTCCTGTACTAAATGGGGAGCAAATGGAGGGGCACTGGGGTAGATGTGATGTGATCATACTGCTTTGTACACAAACAAAGGCAGACAGCTACATTCTGCAGATGCTGAATTGCTAGGAGTTGGGGCAGTCATAGAGGAAGAAGTTGCATGAATGATGGTAAGAGGAGATGAAGATGTCAATGAGGATTTAGTAGAAATAGAACTGAGGATATGGAGTACATGGATAATGTTGCAACACATAGATTTACAGACATATGAAATGTGGAAGAAGTTGAGTTAAAGAGTCAAGTAGGGTACCAAGATTACAGGTAGTAGATTAAATTCAGGGGTGATGTGTAAAGTGGCATACTTTAGAGACCCTCACACCAATTCAGATCCTTCCACTTAGACTTCTTGTGATTTACATATGCCTACTTGCCAAAGCAGGAGTGAGTGCAAAGGAGTTTAAGTTGGTGTAACTTACATAGCAAGGTGCTGGAGGAAAGTTAAAGTTGAGGTTGGTGTCAATTAAAGCACTAATAAGAAACAAATAGAGACTTGGTGTTTCATGCAAATGTCATTAATAAAAAATGGAAGGGAATACAGAAAATATGACACATGCAAAATGTCCATAAATAAAATGTTTTACGAAGTTTTTCACAAAGCATCACCAGGCCTTTTGAAGTTGGGGTGGGGGCTGGGGTGAGATAAACCAGATTAACTAAGATATTTAAAACCTCTATCCTGCAATGAATTCCATGTAAGTAGACATCTGCAGCACAGCATGGAGGCACAGCAGGGCTCAGTCCAGACCCAGGGTCCACTGGTGTGGAGTTCATTGCAGTATCGGGGCGTTGAGGGCTTAAAAACATGATACACAGAAACACAAATACATTTCTCCATCATTCTATTACACTCGCCTTCAGCTTGTGAGCATGACCAGCTTGGAAAAAAGTTTCAAAAGAAGAGAGAATTTGCACTCAAAGTGGGTCTTTCCAAACGCTCATAGATCCAAAGGAAAATTACTTTCAGTACTCCAACAACAAACATCCCTTCTTACCTGTAGAGGTCTCCCTCTCTCTCTATCTGCTCATAGGGAGCATTCATTTTTCATGATCACTCCATCCTCCTTCATTCAAAGCAGACAATAATCTGTGCCAAACTCCATTGATCTATGTGTGACTATTTTATAATGAGAATTTCTCCTGGACGTTAAATGCAGATTCACCACATTATAAAATAAAACAACATGCGGTCAAGTTAATAGACGCAAACTACAAATTACAAACTCTGATGATCTCCAACTGCACTGAGCATTTGTTTACTTATCACAAGACATCATCAGTTAACCCCTTGTAGTGTGTGGCAATGATTTGCAGCTCAATACAGCGATGGATATCTTCAGAATAATTACCATTATAACTACCAGACCTACCCTTGCCACTGACCACCCTCCATCCAATATCAGTTACTGAAAACATTTTCAGGACAACACAGATTGTATTTTAAACTAGAGTAAACCAGGGAGGGGAAAAGAATAATACTTCACCACAGTTTGGTTTCATTTTAAATTGAGTCTGTATTTTTCAGTCTGGATGCCTGCTTAGGTATTCAACTCAAGTTCATTCTTCGGGGGATCTTGTCAATAAAGTCAAATTAGACTCTCTGTGAGCAGTAAGGTTTTTGAGGGTCTTTTTTGAGGGCTTCATTAAAAGCAGACAGTTTCTCTAACCTTTTAGCAGAACCTGTTATCTGATGACGTGAATTAAAGTCTCTCAAATGACTAATAATCATATCAAGGCTGCCATGTCAGCTTGTAGATTTGAATAAGAGGGTCTGAAAACATTTGCATGCCTCGATGTGCCAGTGCTAAGAAGCTAATGTGATAGTGCTGTCATAAAGCACTGGAAAGACATGACTTAATGTAATCTGTCATGTCATATGCTAATCTTCAGCCATTACTTGAGTGCTGTAAGTAAGTAGAAAGCATTTGGGAGAAATCCTTTTCAATTTCTCTGAGTACCACTTCTGCTGCTGGTCAGCTCAAATGGGTTTTGTGCATTTAATGCAGAGCTCAAGTCAAGTTGGTTTAGGTCACACTTAATTAACCAGCACATTGATGGGTTGGGCTGGCACAGCACTATGGAAAATGGGTATTCCTGATACTGCCTAACAAGTAAATATTTCATATGCAAAGAAAAAAGGAGACTTTCTCAGTCCTTGATAAGAACATGTCCTTTCTGAAAAACACTGTTGACTCTTTAACAAGACATTGTTTTTTGTGCTTCACCTAGCCTGCTTCAACATGAGAGCACAGTTTAAACAAAGATGATTATGAATAGTTAAAGACATTTCCTTTTGTAATGGGGAACTTTCAAAAAACTTGATATGGACTTGTCACTTAAAGCAACAAAAGCCAGAGGCAGCTCTAAACACTGTATTTTTAAATGAGAACAGAACAAATGATCAAAGGGAAAATTTCACTTTACTTATTTGTTTTAGCAAAACGACACCAATATTTCTTAATGTACAGCAGGTAGAAGAGGGAGAAATTCTCACAATACTAAGTACACTATGTGGGATGGAAAATGAAACATATTAGCAAGAATGACAGAAATTTCAGGACAATTTTATCAAAGTGTGAAGGGATTTGGAGTCAACATTTGAAGGTTATTTTAATAATAGCTACAGCCTATTCAAATAAAAAGCTTGAGAACTCTGTGCCTTTTGTAGCAATAAGGCTGTTTAGCAGGGCTCAGCAGACATTTTGAAACATGGATGAATAGACAGTTTGAAACATAGCCCAGCTAAAATTGAGTGCTGTGTACACAAAAATATCAGGGCTGTAGACTGGGCCTGCTACAATTTAACATGAGAAATTTACAACCACAGAGAGAAAAATAACTTTCTTCACTCTTCTTACTTGATGCTCAAATTTTGAATCAAATTCTTCAGAAATCAGACGTTTCAGAGAACCACTGGAAAAGAGGCTAGACAACATCTACATTTTGTTCATTCTTTTGCCAACTCAGGATTGTTCCTTAAATTAGATCATCAAGAGCTTTGTTCAGGCTAAATTTAGATGACTCATTGCAGTGGGCCTTCCACCTTTCCCAATGGGAGAGTGTTGGGTGTGGCCATGCCACAGTTCCTCCTCTAGAGCAAGCTATGTTTTTTTTCACTTTGGTTTGCACTCTCTCTCTCTCTCTCATGGTATAATAAAATATCAGCTAAGTTTCCCCTTCTAATAAAATAGTTGGCGCTTCTGACAAAGCCATAAAGTCTTCGATTTCCATAGCAAATAAAAAAGTCCAGAACACAAAATAATCCTTAAGCATTCCCTGGGCTTAATAGACCTTCAAACCCTGTTAATACAGGGATGCTCAGTTGTCCTTCAGCCCTGAGTATTTCTTATCTTGGGGCTATGGATTTGAACCCTGTGGACACAGTTGCTCAATAGCACTCACAGTGTTCCCTCCCAGAATAAACAGTTTCTTCCTCAAAATCACACCAGGCCACACACCCACCTTTCCTAACATGGGTTTCTAGAGTCATTTGCATTCTAGTACCTTGTTGATACAGAGCTCTGAAAGTCTCTGTCCTCCCCAGACTAAAGAGATCAATGGTCTTTGGCTCTCTCCAGGCCACTCTTTTCACCCCTATTGATGCAGGGGAAGTGAAGGGGGATTTCCTTCCATCCTCACTGGAAATGCCAGCCTAGGTCCCCCCTAAACTATTTGACCTCTAGCCCACACCCCTATTTTGTTGCCTTAGGCTTTCCCTTCATTTATTTTGCCTCCTATCCCCCAGGGACCCTTTCTCTCCTCTTGCCTGCCTCAAGGCCCACACAGAGACCCTTTTCCACAGCCTCTGCTGCACTTTTTCCCCAGCTCTCTTTGTGCTGCTCTCTGCCATCTGAGAAACAGGTAGTTCTTTTATAGTTCCTCCATCACATAGTCTTAGTTACACAATTCCTGGACTGTGCCTTTTATCAGTTCCTCCAGACTAGATTTTCCAGAATGCCTATCTTCTGGGATGCCCTGGACCAGGGCCTATAGCCTCTCTAATATGGGCAGCGTACACCCTGTTATTGAGAGGCTACTCCATAGCCTAACAGATGTCACGACTGGAAAAAAAATTTCTGGTAGTCAGCCAAAATATGTCATTTAGCCAAGTAATTTATATTTCTTTTAATTTTTTCTCACATAGAACATCAATCATTCCAGCCTCTTGATCATTTTTGTTGTTATTCTCTCAACTCCCTCCAAATTGTTGACATATTTTGGATATGAAGGTGCCAAGAACTATACACATTGTTCTCTCTAGAGGCTCAGCGGAGCTGTAAGGAGAGGGACTGTACCTCTTCAGTCTCTTCTAGGGTAAAACCTGCCTAATGAACCCCGATTACAGGTTTTGAAGCTAAGGAATTGTTACCACGCCTCCTTTTTTGGTGATTAGCATAAACCAAATAGTTCTCTCTAATCACATGTGCCAACCACATCATCTTCAGTTCTTTCCTCAGATCCTTAAAGTCATCTTTGATTTTTTGGTCCTTGTCAGGGAGTTTCGAATGTGGATTATGTTATATATGACTTCACCATCTTGACATTACTCAGCATTCTGTAGGATAACCTGAGTATTTCTTGTCATGGACTGTGCTTTGACCTGGTATTTAAGGGACAGCATGCTATTCTATTGTCTTTATCTGAGCCATAGATAGTGGCCCAATCTATCAGCTGCCCCCCCTTCTTGTCCAGTTGGCTCCTGTACTTGCATTCACTGATCAGGTTATCATCTGTCCCCAGTTCATTCTCAGTCTGATCATCCTTTTCATTTATCAAAAGCAGATCATCTCTTTTCTTTCTTTCTGACACATTATTTTTCTTGCTTCTTATTCCTCTACATCCCTCTATACTGCTCTTTTCTGAACTATTGCAATATTGTTCCTATACTGACATTCCAAGTACTAAATGCATCATTAAAGCTACAGTATTAGTCATTTCCTTTTTAGATTTTTCTTCATTTACATTTGACATCAAAATAATCTCAGCGATGAATACCCAGGTTGAACCAGTCCTTGGTTCTATTGAAACAGAAAGCAGTGTGCAGTTTTCTGCTCTTGTGACACAATCAAGAATATTAGATACTTTCTAATTAGGATTCCTTGGTCTCTTCCATAGCCATATCTGTCCCAGATAATTATTTCAAGTAATGCCCTCTTCTCGTGTTGGAACCTGTCAGGGTCTAAGCCTTCTTCTCTTTCTCTCTCTCTCCCTCTTTTTTAGAACTCCTTCAGGAGTTCAGCCAGTTCACTGACCTCTGAATGTTACAGTTCATCACCCTTTCCCATAATGTACTAATCAATCTGGGCCCCAATTTGATATCACAGTAGGGAAGGATGCAGAGGGGATGGGGATCTATCATGGGAGCTACACTGAGGGGGCAGGCAAGCAGAGAAGGAGGCAAGAGATTGCTTCTGTAAAAACACCTAGAATTCTGTAAAACTGGAACCAGGAATTCTCACCATGTTGCTCTCAAAGTAATTGGCAAATGTGTTAATCAGTGTTGTGTTTGTAATTGTTCAGTCATTATTACCAACGCACTTTTAAAAAAAAAAAAAACATATTTAAGGGGGAGGCTAGGGTTGATCATGCCCACTTGACATGTATTTTAAACACAAGTTGCCTTGCCTACACCAGATGGAAAGTTCTGTTTAAACTGCATTAGGGCTGTCTTCACTGCACTGTTATCTTGAACTGCAACTGGAGTTTTGCCCCTAACTCAAACTCTCATCTGCACATCAAAGTCTCCAGCTCAGATCAGGTGGTGTTCTGGCTCACCGGGGGTGTTGAAGCTTGAGTGCTGCTGATGCTTAGGATAGCAATGCAAAATGGAAATGCAGAAGCTGATTGGATTAGCAGTTGATGATTCTGTACGGTTTAAGTTTTGGTTTGCAGTGCTGTCACTCTCACTGAAGCTAGGTTAGCTCAAGTGGGACAACTCAAGCTCAATGTTGAAGTTAAGACAAACACTTAATTACAATGAGTTAGCAGACAGGTTTTAAAACACAGCTTATTTTTCTAGTCCGTGTCCAATGTGTCCTGTTCTGGGACTGAGATTGCAGTTCAGTCACTTGTGTCAGTTCAATCCTTGGCTTCTCTGCTGAGAAGACCAGCAAGGGCTGGTCAGTTAGGGCCAATTTCGATAGTGTTTGTCAGTAAAGAACACTGGAACAAAACACCTACACTTTTCATTTATGGTAGGCTGACAGCCAGCCATTATAGGGTAACAGTATTTGGCTACTTTCACTATGTACCTGGAGCTAATCTAAATTGATGAGTTAAGGTAAAGGTGTTTTCCTTATCCCACTGCCAAACTCCTGTTCCTTCCATTACATTGGGGTTACGGAATAACGTTCATCATGTTCTCTTGATAGATGAAACTTCAAAAAGAAGTGTAAAAGGCAACCAATGCTCTAAGAACAGCTTAGAATAGGTTTCCAAAATTCTCAAACTTTTAAAAGGAGACAAACTATATCCTATAATTTTTCATGGTTTCTGACCAATACCCTACAGGAAGTCAGCTCACAGTGACAATATTTAACTATGAATGTATTTCTGTGCAGCACTGTAGATATCTACCCGAAAGAAGTAAATCAATAATAAAACAAATGGGAAAATGAGACATTATTTCTGTATGCAAATGGAATGCATTTAAACTATCACAAATTTTATATCAAGACTGAGCAACAAGAGGTTTTTTGCAAGGTTATCATATTTATCTCTATTAACGAATTTTGTTTGTTCATCATAGGGAAAAAAGTTAAGGTTGGAAACATATAAGTGCATTTCCCCCTCCCACCCTATATACTACATTAATACTGAAATGGTCATTCTTTCGACATATGTTGCAGAAGTCTTTGGAGTCAAAAAGAAAGCAATTCATGGACAGTCTAATTAAGCTGATAGTTACAGAATTAAGAGAAACAGATTTTCAGGATTTGATCTATGGAAGTGCTTCAAAGCCAGATTAAAGCAGAAGGAAGGAATGCAACTGCTTGAACCTCATCATAGTCTCTGCAATTTAAAGTCAGATTTTCCACCCGCACTCCTCAGGTGCAGAACTAGAAGGACCAGGAAAGTCATTCATGGCTTGATCCACTCTGCTGTAGGGAGACCAGAGTAGAAGACACCTCATGGACTAATTTTCCTCTCAAGAAACAGCTTGATGAAAAGGGCAAATCCAATGCTTCTGTGGGCCCCATTGTATCCTTGCCTTTCTGTCATAGAATATCAGGGTTGGAAGGGACTTCAGGAGGTCATCTAGTCCAACTCCCAAGGCCCTGTCAATTGTACAGTGAACCATGATCAAATTTCTTACATCATGTAATTGTAAGCGGGGGAATAGTCCCGCTATTATGGGGAACTTTCCTGACTTCTACACTACCCCAGTGAAGTGGGCTAGCGAAAGGATCTGAGTCCTCGCTCCCACTTCCTTTACCCAGGGGCCTCCCTGCCCTTGAGGACTCCCATTCCACTCTCCTGTCTGGCAGAGTCCTTGTAACCCCAACAAGGCTGGGTCCAGGATTCCTGGGGGGCTCGACCCCCAACCCTGCTGTGGTCACCTAGGACAGGGGCTAGGGTGTCCCCGCTCCGGGGTACTCTCTCTGCACTGGGCACTTCTCTGACCCACTGAGCATTACAAAGAAGTTAAAGCAATGCAAGTTATTTAATCAATTAATTTTAAAAAGAATAAGGAAAAATGGGAAAGTTTAAAGGAAACACATCAACCCGCTCTGTGGCAGGGATCATCACAAAAAGTGTCTCTGGAATGTCAGGGCAGTTCACAGTCTGTTCTTTGTAAGTCCCAGGTCTTCTTCTCAGGCCCTGGCTCTGCTGCAGGGATGCTGTGGGTTGGATAGTTGCTCTGGTGGTGGCCACACGCTCTCAGGCTCTAAGTGGTAGGATCCTTCTGCCCAGTGTCGCCACCGCCCTGTCAGGGTTAGGATCCAAGCCTGGCCTGCAGAGCCTCTTGGCTGAGGTGTCTCCCTGTGCTGGGCCCGCTGCCCAGGGTCCCCCTCGGTCTCCCCAGCTGCTCACCGCACCCAGCTCCAGACTGCTCCAGCCCCAGCTCCACCACTCTGTCTCAGCACTGCTGCTGCTGCTGCTCTGCCTCCAGTTCCCTGGGCTGCTTCTTTGGCCCCTCTGGCTCTGGTTGCTGCAGCTCTGCTCCCAGGACAGGTCTGCTCTGCAGGCTGCTTCTGTGACCCTGCTCCCAGCACTGACCTGCTTCCTGGGCTGCTTTTCTGGCCCCTCTGGCTCTGGTTGCTGCAGCTCTGCTCCCAGGGCAAGTCTGCTCTCTCTGGGCTGTGCCTCTGGCTTTGGGGCTGCAGCTCTGCCCCAGGACAAGGTCTGCTCTCTCTGGATCTGGCACAGCTCTGCTCCCCAGCTCAGCTCGGGCCCCTGCTTTCACCTTAGCTCGGCCCCACTCTGTCTGACCCAGGCAAATCCAGCTCACACGGAGGAAGGGACCTCCCTGGCCTCCTGACTCCCTGATTAGCCTGCCCGCCCTGTCATTCAGGCTGACCTAGAGCATTGGCCTCTCCCCATTGTTCCTGGGGGCTGTCAGTCTCAGGGTCCCAATTCCCCATCAACTCTTCCCCCTTTTTAGTACTGGGAGCTAGCAACTAAAACACCCCCACTGAATGTTAGTAAGGGGGCAACAGTCCCCTTACATAATGTCACACACTAATGAAAGAGTAGTGCTTTGCAATTTCACCAGGAGACGTTCCATTTTATGGTTAAAAATTGTTCAGATACAACATATAAAATCCATCATGTGTGTAATTAGACCTTTCTACTAAGCATTTGTGCTAAAGATAGTTCTTTCCTCCTTTATGAAATATTATATTTACTATACTGGAAGATTGAAAATAAGAAACACTTGCACACAAAAACAAAGAAAATCATCACACTGATACCACCATTCCCCACACTAAACTAGCCAGGTTGGACTTTGGAAGGACTTTATAGAGTTAGTTTTCTTCTCTTTAGCCACATATCTGCAAATACCATTAAGCACAACCACTGGGGTGGGTCCCCACATTTTCTTTGGCCTGAGTTTTGCACTCCACTAAAGAGATCTCTGTTCAAAGCCAGCGGGCACTGATTTAGCTCCCAGCTTTTCCATGTGTGATCGGGCCAATGGCAAATGGTCAAAACACTCCAAATCCCCTTAAGAAGCTTGAAGTGTAAGCTTGGGACTTCACCAGGTCTTTCAGAACAGGACTTGGACTCTGCTTGTAGCACTGCACTTGTAAATGTTTTGAAGCTTCTATTACCTGCAAATTAATCTGTTTTAAAAAAAACAGAACCATGTTTAAGTTGGATGGCTGCAGTAGGGATATTAATAGATTATAGCCACAGCTTCAAAAGTAATTGCCAGTGGATGACAAGTAACAGCTTCCAAGTGAAGACCAAGCTTATCAGTTCCAATAAAAAACAGAAACCAACAAGCTTGGAACATGTGCCCCTTCTTAATCATTTTAGGGCAGCGAATACTTGTGGACCCTGAGAATACAACTGACAGCAGTTAGGATACAGAAGCCCAACTTTCTTCTCAAACGGTGGTCTGTGAGCTTCATTTAGTTCCCTTTAAGTTGCGCGCCTGGGCAGCTGCACACAAGAGAATGAAGGGCCACCCACTTAATTAGTGGAGCCACATAGGTGTGGCTCCACTAATTAGGTGCCTGGACTCTGGAGAAGATCATAGAATATCAGGGTTAGGAAGGGACCTCAGGAGGTCATCTAGTCCAACCCCCTGCTCAAAGCAGGACCAAATCCCCAATTTTTGCCCCAGATCCCTAAATGGCCCCCTCAGGGATTGAACTCACAACCCTGGGTTTAGCAGGCCAATGCTCAAACCACTGAGCTATCCTTCCCCCCCAGATGCACATGTAAGATGAGGTGGTGGCCTTGCGGGGAAAAGGAGGTAGGTGGGAGGGGCAGTGCAGTGAGAAGAGGGGGTGGTGGGAATTTGGGATGTGCAGGGCTGCGGTGGCCAGAGAAAGAGGTAACTTTCCACAGCTTGAGGGCTACAGCTGCTGGGTAGAAACGGCCCTTCTTCCCAACCCCAGCTCGGGGGCTGCTGCGGTGGGAAAGAGAGGGCACATCCGTCACATTAGAAAGGTAAGACTAATGATATTAAAATATGAGTTGTGTGCTTTTATTTGTAGAACAAAAAACATTAATTATTAAGGTTTTTTTTATATAGCACTTTTATCCAAAGCGCTTTACAATAGTTAGCTAACGGTACAAACAACATTTGGAAAGATCATTAAGTGGTCCACTGAGACCCACAGCAATTTTCAAGTGGTCTGCGAAAAAAAAAGTTTGAGAACCACTGTTATAGACTATTACCTATCTACGCCCAGTTTCCTAGCAATCTTAGGAGAGAAGTCACCTCTGGAGACTATCATTCATGTCTGGGTTAGGAATCAGGCATGTAGGTAGGTCAATCAGCGGAAGCTTGTACTGTTGCTTTCTTCATGGCCCTGTTCTTTGGGGGAAAAAAGGACTGCAAATTCGCGGCAATCCAGCGTCTTTCACAAGCATGAAATTATCTGTCTTTGAAAACAAAACAAAAACAACCCCCACACAGAATCCAACCCATACAATATTTTATAATAAAAGAAAACTGTAAAGAGAGAAATTTAAAAATACAAAAGAAAGTGACATGAAAATATAATTTTGAATTTTATTTCTCATGTTTATAGAAAAATGTTGAGCTGAACCTCTTTGTGGCTTGAAGCATCACAGTAGGGATTGTCATTCACCACCATAACCTAATAAGCAATATTATCATCTGTCCAAGAAAGTTGAAAAATGAATCAGAATGCAGCACATTAGTAGAAAAGTTTGAAGAAAATATCATTAAACATTTATTCTAAAAAGCTCCTCTTCATGCAGGAAGTTTCCAGTAAGGTTAATACACGTTAAACCTTTTGCTAGTTGCTAAAGGCTTAGTTCTGTTCTCATATGAACCACAATATAACAGACTTCAATCAGAGCTGCATAGGTGCATCTGAGAATAGAACCAGCTTTGATTTTCAGAGGTGTAAAGAACCCACAGTTACATGCATATGGATTTTGGTGCCTAACATTAGCTACCCAAGTTAGAACATGTTGGCCTGAATACATATTCTATGCATTTTCACCCTGGTTAAAAGTTGTTTGTGACAACTTCCAGCTTAATAGCTGATATCCTAAAATTGGGGAAAACCATATATGCACTGGAGCCAGGCATCATATACTATAGATCACCTGAAAGGATGTCTACATATGGTACACAGAAGATAACTAGGTGATAGGTGCCCTTTCAGACCTCTCTTATTTCTGTTGAGCTTAAATGAGAAACAACCCCAAATTTTTCTTAGTTTTCTTATCTCCTCCCTGTTTCATGTTCCTGTATTTTGGCTTCTTTTTGAATTCTGTGATAATAGCGCTGAATACGGATGAAAAAATAACTTCATCTAAACCTAGAGGGGAAATGTTTGGATGCCAAACCGTGCCATGTATTTTTTCAGGTGCCATTGTGAATTGAGTATTTCAATACATGCTACTTCTCCACAAGCCAGTTTGCAAACACCTGCTGTACACAGGACACCTGAGAAATACAAACTCAAGGGTAAGTCTCAAGAGTAAGTCCTCAAATACCAGAGTGATAGGTAAGGTTTAAGAACATGAGTAGAATAGAATACTTGGGGAATACATGAGCCCCTCCTCTTACTAGTTTCACTAGTGGGGATTCTGTCTCTAGCAAAGCCATATCGTACTCTCTTTATGAAATGGCTGCTGTAGCCAATAACCTGAAATATGGTTTATGTTTTTTATCTCAGTAATTTGAAACCCATTTAAAAATATTGTTTGTCAGAGTTTAATGTTGAGATGTACAATGAGCAAATGAATGGGAGGAATATGGGAACAGAGGACTGAAATATGTCTAAGCATACAAAAAAATCTTCATGTTGAAAAACAAGCCATCAGTGCAGTTCTAGAAAGACAATGTTCCCCAACACATATGAGAAAAGTTTGGATAGTCTGGGAGAACTCCCTGAAAAGTAGAAAATCAATCAGGAAAGTAGAGGCATAAGAATCACTGTCAGGAAGTCCACATTTTCTTAAAACAGGACATCCTCATGATCCTCTTATTAGCCATACAAACGATTGGATGAATGTAATGAAATCAAATGTCTAAATCTGCAATGTTACTAAATTGGAAGAAACGACAAATTATTAGGAACGCTAATCAGAAATGGAAGTCCTTTGATCTTTTGAAGACCTCAGTTAATAGTTACTTTTAAAATGTATTGTACCCAAATACAATCGACAATAAAGAAAGATGTAGGTTTATCAAGCAGCAGCCAGGTGCTCCCAAGTGAATTTAGCATTCTCCAACCTCATGGGTAGTTTAATGATCTATGATTTGCGTGTACTACCTGAATGCCACCTCAACGGAGAATGAACTGGGAGCTCTGTGATTCTAAGATGTCAGTCTCTCTCTCAGGTGAGCCATCTTGAATTCTTTTTCTGGAAAAATGGCAGCATTACAGAAAGCATTTAGACTTCTCTTTCAAGTACCAGCTGCTATCACACTCTAGAAAGAATAAAGTTGTTGAGAATCACAGATTCAGCATCCTCCTTTCAGCTGTATCACAGAATTGGAGAGGGATTAGTCCACATTAGATTTCACTGGCCTACACAGATAATCCTGGTGACATAGATCAGTGCTGGTGGATTGGTGTTTTTAGTTTAAATTAATCAATTTGGCCCTCACTAGGAGGTGTCACTGGAATCCACAGCAATTACCACCAAAGCTTTTGAAGCTATGGGGATAACTCATTAATATCCTTAATGCAACAAGGCAACTTTCCAAATTACACATTTTTCTGTTTTTAATGTAGTGCAAGCTGTCTAATGCTGACACCAGCTCTTAGAGTTGGGAAGGGAAGATGAAGCAGGTTTATTCTAACAAGAGATGTAGTAGTATAAATCAAGTATACAATTATTAACTGATTAGATAAAATGAACCAAAACAGACTTTTCACAGTGACAAGGATCAAGAGTGTTACAAAGAGAGCTGAAAACTCAGAAAAAGGCTAGAAAACAAAATAAAACAAAAACAAAGAAAAAACGGGGTGCAGGTGGCAGAGGAAGAAAAAGAGAGAGGATTTACATAAAGAGTTAAACATGTAATGTTACCAAAAATATACACTAACAAATTAGTTCTTCAGGTGTGCTAGAATAATGTTTGGCACAACTGGGGAGGTGGGGATAAGTGGCTTTTTGACACCTTTCTGTCCCCTCCTCCCCAATCTGGGAGGCTGCCAGGGGCTTCTTTAACTTGGGGCAACAGATAACATCTCCCAAGGACCAGCTACACCACCTGGGATTACTAAAGAACATCATACTTCAGCCCCACACCTTCCTCCTCTGGATTGTCCTAGAACACCCCCTACATTGGTTGGGCTGGGTGGCATCACCCAAGGATAGGGCTGGTTACACCAGTTAAAGAAGGGAATACTCATGTTTTGGCCTTAGGCAGCTTTAAGCTTTCATCACTCCTTGAAGTGGTATAGTGGGGACTTAGAAAGGGCTGAGGATCTGCCTTAGAGTGGCAAAAGACTGACCAGTTTGAGATTTAGCAATGGAGAGGTGGAAAACGTGTCAGGAAAAAAAATAAAACAAATGGAATTTAAGGAAAATATGCAGGACGGACATAATGGGCCTAGAGTCCTTTCCTAGCTCTTACACTGTGGGCATTTAATTTGACAGAATGAGTAACAGGATCTTTTACAAATATTGTATTTTTCAATTTAGCTGAATTTCTCAACTCAATTATTCAGACTTAATTTTTAAAAATCTCTTTCTTTCTCTTGTGCTGTCCCTGGCACAACAAAGAAAATGCAGTTAACAACAAAGGAAGGACTAGATTCTTTAAAAAATTATCCATCCTCATTTGTAATTCAGCTATTAAATGGACTCATGTCATTTGAGGAATTGTTCCAATTATCCTTTTTCTGAAAGTGGGAACACATAATGTGAACTAAAAATATATATGAGTTTATGTATCAGAATTGTGTGAGCTGTCCTATGGAATCTCCTGTTCCTTTTCCATTCCACTCTCTCTGGAGTACTTTCACTGATAGGGTGTCAGTATGTTGTTTAACTGAAACTCTTCCAGACACTAGAACTGTGAACACAAGACTCCCTTTAAAAACTATCTAGTTTATAATTGCCTTTTCTTCTCTGTTTGTATTTATACAAGGTTTCTTTTCCTTCTGCTTTTTACCTACTGAAGAGACTCAAATATATAACCTCTAACAAGAGGTGCTTTTGAAAATCCAACTAGGCACCTATCTGCATCGTTAAGCGCCTAAATACCTTTGAAAATCTGGCCAGTAGGAACGTTTTAAAGTGTTATCCCTAGGCTTTTTGGCAGGTTAACTCAGTACAGAAAATGCAGAATTCTGTACCTTCACCTGCCATTTTAGTAACTATATATAAGTAACTTCCCTTCAGTATTGTCTCAGCATCTGAGGTGCACCATATCATCGTTGCCTGGATCTTTGAGATGAAGTAATTTTTGATGATTTCCTTATCTGGAGTGAAAATGTTCAACAACATAAGGCTGTAGACATTCAGCAAGTCAAAGGGGGGAAAAACCGCACACTGAACACAATAAATCCTACCATAATCAGGGTAAAGTTGGAAATATGTGGGCTGTGGTTGTTGGAAGGGATTATAATATGTTAATTATTTGGGGGGGGGGCGGAATGGGGGACAGAGAGAGTGAGGGAGAGAGAGTGCATGAGCAGAAGAACACCAGTGCAAAAGTGCTACTCATTACCATACAGCAGGGGTTCCCAAACTTGTTCCGCCGCTTGTGCAGGGAAAGCCCCTGCTGAGCCGGGCCGATTTGTTTACCTGCTGCGGCCGCAGGTTTGGCTGATCGCAGCTCCCACTGTCCACGGTTCGCTGCTCCAGGCCAATGGGAGCTGCTGGAGGTGGTGGCCAGTACGTCCCTCGGCCTGCGCCACTTTCAGCAGCTCCCAGTGGCTTGGAGCACTGAACTGCGGCCACTGGGAGCCATGATTGGCCGAACCTGCAGACGCGGCAGGTAAATAAACCGGCCCGGCCCGGCAGGGGCTTTCCCTGCACAAGCGGCGGAACAAGTTTGGGAACCACTGCCCTAGAGTATAAATAACAGTAGCTAAGAAAACAAAACCTGTAGAGACAAAGGTACAATACACAGGTGTATTGAAATGAAACAGAATGAAAAGAGGACTTTATTGGTGTTAGCTAAATAGAAAGCAATGTATCTGTGGACTTGTTTAAATACAGCTCAGGATGTTTCTCACTTTATTTATGAGCCTGGAGAGAGAAATTCATAGAGTTAAGAAAAGACTTGAGACATTGAGCCACATCTTCAGCTGATGTAAATCAGATTAACTCCATTGACTTCAGCAGAGCTAGGCTGATTTACACAAGCTGAAAATCTGACCCAGAAGAAGAGGAGCTCAGAGAAGTTCATTATGGAAGAACAAAAGGAGGAAATGTTATGAATGATTGACATCAGCTCTCTTGAGCTCTCAAAGGAACCCATGGAAAGCTGTCATGTTCAAAAAAGCAACTGATAATGTGCAAAAAGCAGGCAAATATAGCATGTTATACAATACCTCAGCTATCACAAACCACCAGAGTACAGGGCAATGCCAACACTGAGACCTATCCAGAAGCCTCCACTATGTATTTAATAAGTAACATGGTACCTGGAGTTTCATGCATGACAAATGCTGTTTTACTACACAATTTTGAACCAACATACGGAGGCTACTTTTGGACCTGGGTCTAAAAGTGAAAATGGTGATTTCTAATAATTCGTATCTGTTGTTTTGTATGGTTAAAGTATTACCTCAGAACTGCTGTCAAGTCCTGCTAGACCACATTTGAAGAACCAAGCTCAAGTTGCAGGCTATCCCAGAGTAACAATTGTCCTGCTATTGTGATCAGTTCAGGGTACTGACTGCTCTGTCATTGCTTTGCTCAGAATCCCCAAGTTTGAAACGGATTTACCGATCTGACGTGACTGATGTCTCAGAAAGGTTTTCCAGTTGGCCAGCAAAGAAAGAGACCCCCTACTTGCAGAATAACATAATCCCATCCTTGGGGAGGAGAAGCATGGCAGCAGGCAAGCCACTTTAATTACTAGAGCTCGTTGAAAAACTGGTGGTGAGGGCAGGGAATGTGAACAAGTTAGCAAAATTTCTTTTCTTTGTTTTGTTGAAATCTTATTTTTGGCTCTGTTTTCCAACCAACTCTGATATTTACAGAGACAGAGAAAGGGAGATGTTCATTTATTTTTCCTTGAAGTTTTCGTCCTCAGTCAAGGGCTGGCACACATGATTTATTTTTTCTTTTTAAAGGGAAGCTTTTGTCAGACACACATGGCCCAGCTATGCAAGGTGCTAAGTGCTCTCAGCTCCATCACTTTGTTGGATCAGGCCATCATTTGGGAGTTTTATGGAAGAAATGGACTTAATTTTATCTACAGCACATGTGGGTTTTCCATCCCTCTTTCTATCTCCCTTCAGCATCCTTCTCTTTGCCCAGCCTGCCAACCTCCCCTTCTCCTCTCACTTTCCCCTCCCCATCAGCTTGCCAGTCTCTGTTCCCTTTTCTCTTCTCAACCCCATCCCCCTAAGTAGGATAGTCCCCAGATCTCTTCCTAGCCAGGACTGCTTGGTGATAATGGAAACATGTATAGAGTATGCTTTATTTTATACATACAGCATACAGTTTTAATAATAAGTAATTTAATAATAAGATTTCAAGAGAGACATCAGTGGATATGTGGGAGTCACCTCTAGTCAGAGAGATATGGTTAACACCTCTACTCTGCCTGCAGCCCCAAGACACTTCTCCATGGTATTGTTGTCGGACCCTCATCATGAACAGCACTCACGTTAAAGGATGAGATGACATTTCAAACAGAGCTTCATTATGCTACATGAGGTATTTTCAGGAATGAAATTAATACAGAGCTATTCAGTCTTTCACATATTCAATCAAGACCAAAACCTACCACCAGGCAGATGGTAATAGGAGGGATTCTTGAAAGAGCATCAGGGTAGGAGCTTTGGTTGAAGACAGCATTTCAACAGCCATATTTCAAAGAGTAATTAGAATTAAGTCCAGTGTTTGGAGAATGTGAGTGTAAAAAGAAAACTTGTATCAGTCTATTATAGAAGCTTATTTCAAACTTTCCTAGCTCTCTGATACTGTATATCTCTGTGTATTAATTATGTAATAGTAGGCAAAATGTAAGGGGATAATGGCAACTATAAATGTAAGTTTAGAATGGTCTTTCAGTCAGTATGTACAATGCTATACATCAATTAATTCCACGATCAGAATAAGAAATACTATTACCATTTCTCTTTCGTCTATCTTCATTTTCTAAGCAGTTCAGTTTAAAAAAATAGCATCGCTTCTTATTCATTGCTCTGGGTTTCATATGTTAAATAAAGAGAGACCAACCTTAAACCTTTTGATAAATATGATGCTGTGGTAACTGCAGCATTCACTTCGTATCCCATTTCTCCAAGTTCCTGTCAGCCAGATGTCACTTGCAATGCAAACACTAGAAAAATATGAAATAATAATTTCATACATCATCTATGTGAGCACGAGCCAGTCAAACATTCAATACAAATTCAAACTGCTACTACACATAAAACAAATATCTTCCAAATAATATTTAAAATGATTGAAAGGCTTTTGATTTGGAAGTGTATTCTCTTAAGCTAAGTGGTCCCCGAGACCATCTAGAAAATTCAATTGTTTCATTTTAAAATGTTTTCTGCCCAAAATTATATCAAATCCTAATGTCTCAGTAGAAACACATGGAATTGGATTGCTGACTGGGCGCCTGATGTCAAAGAAAAATCTAATTTTCCAGTGGCATTTCCTCATACTGTCTCACCAAAATACAAAATTGATAAAATTTTAATGGATAATTTTCAGAAGCAGGACGTTAGCCATTGTGCTGGGAACATACGCAGGAGAACTTAACAATGTAGCATCAGAGAGACAGTATAACAGAAGTCAGGTAGAATAAATACAAATATAAAATACAAGGTATACATTTTCTCTCTTTCTATTGCCAAATGGAACTAGAATTTAAAAGGTAAATCTTATAATAAATAATAATAATAATAGGAACATTTTCCCCGTCTCTCCCCTCCAATACTTATTTTTCCAAGTGATCTCATTTTTAAAAAGACAAGTGCAATAGGTTATTTAAAAGGGCACATTGTTTATCTTTTCCTTGAGTGGCAAAAGCTTAAACTAAGCCCTCCTCTCATTGATGTTGATGGTAAAAGTCACATTGTCTTCAACAAGTACTCCGTTAAGCACCTTACAATGCCAAATATTTTTTGTTAGGTAGCCCCACAGTGAAATTTACAGTGGTGGAAGGAGTAAAGTACCATCCCTCTGGATCTCATGATGAGGCAAGGCATTGCAAGCATTGAAAACAACACCACATTATAACAAGATGAAAAGGACCAAATTCATCCCACTGACAACCAAAAAAAATCACACCAGGGATGAATTTGCTCATTAACCATATTGTGTTATCGCCCACTAATCATACAAAATATATGTATGGCAATGGTGTTATTTTAAATGTGTCCTTATCTGACTGGTTTTCCAATTTATAAGGTTGGTTCATTTATCATGTAAGACTTGAGATGTATTTAGAAAATACAGATAGACAACTGAAAATGCTATTTTATTAATCTCTGTAATTCACTTAGAATATGCAATGAAAATGCGACACACTGATTCTGTCAGGAGACCATGACTGGCATAGCATTCAGGTGGAACTTTCTGTGTCATTAGAATAGGTAGGCTATGTAACTGGCTAACTGCCTAGCTGATTGCCTCTAAGCTAGGTATAAAGAAGAAGAGCAATCTTTATGGCCATCAAAACTAAACTTTCCTTCACTTAGATAAAGTCATTTTAAAATAAGTTTTAACAAAAATAATATTTAAAGGATATCTGGAAGGCAACAGAAAAGAGGCTGCAGTAAAGATAAGAGGTGATGAGGGCTTGGATGAGAGTTTTAGTCCTGTGGGAAGAGAGGAAAGGCCAGATCTTAGAGATGTTATAAAAGAAGAATGTGTGGGGCCAGGGAGGAGGAGGAAAGGGTGCTTGAGTGACAGGAAGGGTAGTATTGTTGTGAACAGTGACAGAGAACGTTGGGAGTGGGGATGATGTTGAAGGGTAGATGTTTTCAGTTTTGGCAATGTTAAATTCAAGCTGGCAGCAAGAAGATGTCAGAGGAAACAGGCTAAGATTGGATCAAGACAGATAGGTCAGCAGTAGAGAGGTAGATTTGCAATGCATCTACATACAATTGATAACTAAAGTCATGTGAGCAATGAAGTCTGAAGAAGGGTGTAAAAGGAAAAGAGAAGGGGGAAAGGACCCCCTTCCCTCATCTCCAGGAATTAGGAGAGAGGAGGAGGAGGGATAACTAGAAAGATAAGAAGAGAACCTGGAAGGGATGAATTCACAAAAGCCCAGCAAGGACAAGACTCCAAAAAAGAAGGTCAAGGAAGATGAGAACTCATTAAAGGCCATGATATTTGACCATGCTGAGGTCACTGAAGACCTTGGTGGGAGTGGTTGCAGTGGAGTTGAGAGGGCAGAAGCCCAGTTGGAGGGGATCAGGGGTAAAATTGGAGGAGAGTTTGGTGAAGGAAATAAAAAGATGAAGAAATAGTTGGAGAAACAGGTGATGTTGAGGGATGGCTTTTTAAGAAACCAGGAAACTAGGTCATGCTTTTATTATGAAGGAAGGCACCAGAAGAAGGTGAGAAGTTAAGGAGGGAGATGGGAGGGCTGGGGATGGTGCTGCTGGGGCAGTTTGAGGGGACAGAGGAAGAGAACAATTGGGGAAGATCAATGACATTGATGGGGGGGGGGAAAGGTGTTGAGGGGAGTAAAGAAGATCATTTGTGGAGAGAGGATGGAGGTCATGGTGGACTGTGTTAATCTACTCTTTGGACAAGTCAGCAGAACTTCCCTTTTGAGGGTAGAGGAGGAGTTAAGGAGGGGGCCCAAAGATGTGAACAGCCACCTGGGATTTGGGGAAATGAAAGGGGAAAAGTAGTGCTGTTTAGCAAGGAATAAGACTAAACTGAAGAAAGAGAATAATCTGTAGTACAGTAACACATGGTCATGGAACTTTCAGCAGAGTAGAGGGAGGGAGAAAAATATAGATGTTAAAGCCACAGCTACAGGTTGATGTGATGGACTTTGCAATGGGAAATAGTCTCAAGGAGTCAAAGTGGTGGACAGTGGACTGGAGAGGTTTAGCAATAGAGAGTGTCAGAGAAGTCAAGGAACTTAATGCTTTGGGGTTATGTCTACACAGACTGCAGAACAAACTTCCAGCCTGGTTGAAAGACTCAGGCTAGCGAGGCATGCACTAGTGCGCTAAAAATTGCTGTGTAGACAGCACTTGAAGTTGCACCTCACTGATTACAGAAGGCCTGGGTGGAGGGGAGGGGAAGAACTGTGGTGGGAAAGGAAGAACTCAGTGAAAGTGAGATCGGGGGAGCAGCAGCAAAGTGGAGGGAGAGAGGAAGGTAGATGTGACCAAACCCGTCACAGGGAAACTCCCTCAAGGCTCACTAGATGTGCTGGGATACCCTGCCAGAGAAGGCTTCCCTCCACTTTTGCTGAGCTAGACACTCCAGTCACCTACAGCACAGACCAAGAGGTTGGGCCACACTCCCCTGCAGTTCAGAGAAACTAAGATTCACTTAGCCCAGGGGCTTCTCAGTTAACAAGGACTTTCCCAGCACCCAGTATTCAGTCTTTCTGGGAGCCTACACCTCAAATGAATCTGTTTTACTCTGCATAAAGCAACAATGATCTATGTGTTCACAGTTCATGTCAATAATGTCATACGAGAGTCTCTATAAAAAGAAAAGGAGTACTTGTGGCACCTTAGAGACCAACCAATTTATTTGAGCATAAGCTTTTGTGAGCTACAGCTCACTTCATCGGATGCATACTGTGGAAACTACAAAAGACATTTTTATACACACAGACCGTGAAAAAATGGGTGTTTATCACTACAAAAGGTTTTCTCTCCGCCCACCCCACTCTCCTGCTGGTAATAGCTTATCTAAAGTGATCAATCTCCTTACAATGTGTATGATAATCAAGG
Source organism: Natator depressus (assembly GCF_965152275.1). Classification (NCBI taxonomy): domain Eukaryota; kingdom Metazoa; phylum Chordata; order Testudines; family Cheloniidae; genus Natator; species Natator depressus. The sequence goes on along the minus strand of NC_134241.1, from coordinate 76,171,076 downwards.
TGGGCCATTTCCAGCACAAATCCAGATTTTCCCCCTTCCCCCCCGCCCGCCAAAACCCACTCTCCTGTTGATAATAGCTTATCTAAAGTGATCACTCTCCTTACAATGTGTATGATAATCAAGGTGGGCCATTTTTAGCACAAATCCAGGGTTTAACAAGAACGTCTGAGGAACAGTGGGGGGGGGAGGGAAAGGAATAAACAAGAGGAAATAGGTTACTTTTTATAATGAATCAACCATTCCCAGTCTCTATTCAAGCCTAAGTTAATTGTATCCAATTTGCAAATTAATTCCAATTCAGCAGTCTCTCGTTGGAGTCTGTTTTCGAAGTTTTTTTGTTGAAGGATAGTCACTTTGAGATCAGAAATCGAGTGACAAGAGAGATTGAAGTGTTCTCCGACCGGTTTATGAATGTTATAATTCTTGACATCTGATTTGTGTCCATTTATTCTTTTACATAGAGACTGTCCAGTTTGACCAATGTACATGGCAGAGGGGCATTGCCGGTACATGATGGCATATATCACATTGGTAGATGTGCAGGTGAATGAGCCTCTGATAGTATGGCTGATGTTATTAGGCAACAAAGCCCGTTGCCAACTGTGCCCACATATCTATTAAGGGGACACCATCACAGGGCCTAATAACATCAGCCACACTATCAGAGGCTCGTTCACCTGCACATCCACCAATGTGATATATGCCATCATGTGCCGGCAATGACCCTCTGTAAATTGGATACAATTAACTTAGGCTTGAATAGAGACTGGGAATGGTTGATTCCTTCCCCCCCACACACACTGTTCCTCAGACAGATAAACACCCATTTTTTTCATGGTCTGTGTGTATAAAAACATCTTCTGTATTTTCCACAGTATGCATCCGATGAAGTGAGCTGTAGCTCACGAAAGCTTATGCTCAAAGAAATTGGTTAGTTTCTAAGGTGCCACAAGTACTCCTTTTCTTTTTGCGAATACAGACTAACACGGCTGTTACTCTGAAATAGAGTCTCTGTGTAATTAGACATCATCCCAGGGTTACATGATCTGAGCCACTGGATTCTCACGTAAAACAGGCTCTGCAAAATGTCCATCTAGAACTACAAAACTAACTGACGTTAGTATGGGTTCATGTTTCACTGTGATACGCAAACCTCAGCTTAGATTTTTAAACAAATTACAGAGTCAGACTGGTCATATAGCTCTAGGCACCCTCTTGCCCTCAGCAGCAGCTTCTTTTACCCTTGGAAATTCCAGCTTCAGTCATCTTCTGGGGTGAAAGAACTCCGGCCCCACCGCCCACCTCCATTCCAGAGATCAAGTGGATCTTTTCCATAGGACTTGAAAGAGACACTGGTGACTGTTTTCCAATCTTGCAATGTCAAGAAAGCCACCCAGCCAGGCCACTTTTCCCCACTGCAGCATTTTCAACCCCCAAAATTCAAAAATCATGAATCAGGCCTCCCAAAAGCACAAATGGAGAGTTTTTAAAAAATATATTGGTTTTTTGGTTGCTCTCCCCCTGCTCATCCTCAGTGTGTGTGTGACAATTCATGTTGCCAGCTCCACAACATTTATTGCAGTGAGGAGATTTTGGCCCCTGCTCTTGTGGGCTGCCCACACATTTGCCTGCCCCCCAGCTGTGCAGACAATGCTTTGAAGTTGTGGCTCAGGTTGGAGGCTGGACTTTGAAGCCTAGGGAGGGGGATGGACTTCAAAGCTGAGCTCCAGCCTGTGCTGCAAATTTATAGTGCTGTCTACACAGCTATTTTTAAAGCGTTAGTGCATGCCTCGCCAACTTGAGTCTTTCAAGCAGGCTGGGAGGCTTTCTTCCGCAGGCAGTGTAGACAAAGTTTCCAGGGCACTAAGGTCCTTGACTTCTCTCTGCGCTCTCTATTACTAGATCCCTCCAGTCTACTATCTACCACTTGAACCTCTTTCTTCCCTTTTCCTTAGCCTTGCAGGGAAGGAGGGAGGAGGAGAAGAGAGTCAGCTGACCATTGTTCACAGGAGGGGAGGAGGAAGAAATGAACAGGGCCTTCCAGTCTCTTTCTGCTCCCTGGCCCCTTTCCACTCCTGTGAGAATGATGTTCTCTCTCTCTCTCTCTCACATACACACACACACACACACATATTTTTCTGCTTCTGAGGGGTGAGAGTTCTGCCCACTTCTTGCAGCAGTCCTGATTGTCTGCTTTCCCCCAGGAGGCAGGCAAGTGGGGAAGGCAGCCTATCAGAATGGGATTTTCTCCATGCAGGGCTGACATTCACAATAGTCCTGTCATGGTGAGATAGGCTCCAGCCCCAGCAAAAATTATATTGAGGAAATTGCTAGAATTGGCAACACGTACCCAAAATGATAAGGATGTTAGGTAGGCAGGCAGGCAGGCAGGCAAGTGAAATGGCTGATTCTCCCCGAAACCTCCAGCTACACATAGAGCAACAGCAGTATGTAAAAGCTCGCACTCACACTGCCAGCAATGCTTTAGTAAGAGCATTTTAATATTATTTTGCGGTAGCTTCCACCATGAGTGAAATGCTTTCCAAACACAGAGGAAGACACTGTCCCAGCGCTACACAATGTACTCATTATAAAACTTATAATACAAACAAGTTGTGTGCCTTATGCAGCTGCCAACTATCCACTCACACGTTCTAGGGAGCAGTGTGTTGGAAACTGTGATAATGGTGCTTAAATGTCCAGGTCCAGCAATGGGGATAGAGGTCTGCATGCAGAAATACACTGTACTGGGTTTCACAAGCTGGACACTCTGAACCATTGCAGGAACAAATGGTACTAGAAATGCTGTGCTGTAACATTTAATCTTGAAACTGTGCAGTTGGGTGCAGATTGGTCTTAGATGTTTGTCTCCTCTTTGCCTAAAGATTATTTAGAAGCAGCTCCATTCCTGAGACAAAGTACCTGCATCTTAATTAGCTACCATCTGTACAGCACTTTGAAGATGTAAAACACTACATAAGTGCTCAGTAATATTATCATCCTTTTCTATTTTTCTTCTCCAGTTTTTTAACTGAATACAGTGCTTGTAAAAGTTGTTGGATTGACAGTCTTGGAGACTGAAGTTCTCTATTTATCTAAAGTGCAGCACACCTGCTGAGCCCAAGAGAGCTAAAATATAGAAAAGCTCCTCACCAAATTTTAAATGCCTACTTCCTTTGTTTATAGTTATAATGCTAAGGTGCTAATACCATTGGACATTTTGCTGCACCCAGTCATTTGTTCTAAATATGGCTCAAACTCTTACTTCAGTTGCTCATTTTAAAAAAAGAATTCTGACATGCATCACATCCAAGACCTCTTTCCAAACTTCAGAATCCTACCTCACAATGGAATATTGCTGGGGCACAATTAGAATCCATAATAGTGGGATGCAGTGCAAACTGCATCCTTGCATTTACTTTGAACAATCATAGGGAAGTGCGCTAGTTAAATAACGTGTATAGTTTTAGTACATTCTACCATAAATGCATAGCTGCAGAAACACCATCCTATGCTGTGACCCTGGTCAGTGCTTTGAGAAACTTTCAGTTAAAACTGAGGTAGTTATTAAGTTTCTGGAGAAGAAGACCATGAGTCAGTATTGAAACCATCTTCTAGGGAAGTACTGTTGGAGGTGTGCTCTTTTGGGTAAGGCCTTAAAAGAGGTCCTGATAATTTATAATCACCAAAGATTCTATATCACATTTGGCAAGGGTGTGTTAACCCTCAATCAGTTTTTCTTTGGGCAAATACATTCTGCCTAGCCTGTAATTTCCCCTGTAATTTCCCCAAAAATCCCCCTGTAATTTCAATTAGATATGGTCATCTTCACTTCTCTTAGGGTCCTGCAACCTGTAAATAGTTCTTTTGATTCACATGAGTGTTTATATGCTTGGATCTCGACAGTAGTGTGCTGCCCACACAGTGTAGGAAGTGAATAATTCCTCTAATTATGTAAAGTGCATAAGAATGAAAGGTGATATATAACAATGCCATTAACAGTTATTGTCTTAAATGCTAGAAAGTTTCTTTACTCATTTTGAAACTACAAAAAGGGACAACGCACCCCAGGACATTTTACACAAATAACCCATAATACCTTCAGGACTCCAAGACTAGGGAGTTAAGGGAACTTTTCCCTTAGCATTCTGGTTATTTTCCAGCTCAGGAACTTTCTCAGAATTTCCTGTCAGGTCAAGCTGGTAGTTTATGATTTTCAGCCTATGAGCCGCTCCCTTTCTATTTCATCTTGACTAATGTCATTAGTCTTCTTTCACAAAAACCTGAACATTCGTTTTCTAATTTATCTAGATGGTATCCTGACAGCAGCTCCCTTGATTGAGACTTTGCCATTTGTCTGTCCCTCAGTTAATCATTCTCTGAAATGACTTTTACAGTAAAAGAGGATTAAATAAATTCCAACTACCTTAACATTTCTATAATTTCTGGGATTCTGGATGTTCATTGAGGACTGGTTCCCTGCAGATACTCCACTAAGTAGATCTTTCTTAGCTATAATAGTCAGCCTGTCAAGGTCTACATTTCCTTACTCAAATGACTTTTTTGTTCCAGTTTTCACCAGAAAGGTTAGTAGCGATTGGATGTCTAACATAGTGAATGCCAGGTAGGATGAAAATGAGGTAGGATCAGAAGCTAAAAGGGGGAAAGAACAAGTTAAAAGTTACTTAGACAAATTAGATGTCTTCAAGTGACCAGAGCCTGATGAAATACATTCTAGACTACTCAAGCAGCTGACTGAGGAGATATCTGAGCCATTAGCGATTATCTTTGAAAAGTCATGGAAGACTGGAGAGATTCCAGAGGACTGGAAAAGGGCAAATATAGTGCCCATCTATAAAAAGGGAAATAAACACAACCCAAGGAATTACTGACCAGTCAGCTTAACTTCAGTATCCAGAAAGATAATGGAGCAAATAATTAAGCAAATTTCAAAGACCTAGAAGATAATAAATGATAAGTAACAGTCAGCATGGATTTGTCAAAGAACAAATTGTGTCAAACCAACCTAATAACTTTCTTGGACAAGGTAGCAAGGCTTGTGGATGGGGGAAAGTGGTAGATGTGGTATATCTTGACTTTAGTAATGCTTTTGAAACTGTCTTGCATGACCTCATAAACAAACTAGGAAAATACAACCTAGATGGAGCTACTATATGGTGGGTGCATAACTGGTTGGAAGGGCATATCAAGTGGGGTCCCACAGGGATCAGTTCTGGGTCTGGTTCTGTTCGCTATCGTCATCAGTTATTTAGATAATGACATAGAGAGTACACTTATAAAGTTTGTGGACAATACCAAGCTTGGAGGGGTTGCAAGTGCTTTGGAAGACAGAATTAAAATTCAAAATGATCTGGGAAAAACTAGAGAAATGGTCTGAAGTAAACACGATGAAATTCAATAAGGACACATTCAAAGTTCTCTACTTAGGAAGGAACAATCAGTTGTACACATACAAAGTGGGAAATGACTGCCTAGGAAAGAGTACTGCAGAAAGGAATCTCGGCGATAGGCAGCAAGTTATATGGACCCGTGAAGCCAGTGCTCCACAAATATTTAGGAACTTGGGCCTGGCTCCACCAATGTTTGGGCCTACCCTGCTTTGGGGGGCCTCAAGCTTCAGGGGGACGCGGGGTCCAGGGCAGTCTGGGGGGTTAGCGTGGGGCCTGGTGCCGGCAGCAGCGAGCAACCTGGCCCCAGCCTGCCCTGCTCCACTCTGCCCTGCTGGCTCCTGGCGTTGCTCAGGGCGGGAGCCAAAAAGAGTCGGGGCAGAGGCTTGGGGGAAGGGGTGGAGTGCGCAGGGGGAGGGGGGTGGAGCAGGGGCGGGCTGGGGCCAAGTTGCTCGCTGCTGCTGGCACCAGGCCCCCTGTTAATCCCCCAGGCCACCGTGGACCCCGCAACCCCCTGAAGCGTGGGGCCCCCCAAAGCACGGGGCCCGGGGCCATTGTCCTGGTCCATCCTATGGATGGAACAGCTTTGCTTGGACCCATTCTGGTCACCACCAAAAATTATACAAACCTGGCGCCCATGATCTGGGGGTCATAGTGGATCACAAGCTAAATATGAGTCAATAGTGTAACACTGTTGCAAAAAAAGCAAACATCATTCTGGGATGTATTAGCAGGAGTACTGTAAGCAAGACACGAGAAGTAATTCTTCCACTCTACTCCTCACTGATTAGGCCTCACCTGGAGTATTTAGTCCAGTTCTGGGTGCTACATTTCATAAGAGATGTGGACAAATTGGAGAAAGTCCAGAGAAGAGCAACAAAAATGATTAAAGGTTTGGAAAACTTGACCTATGAGAGAAGATTGAAAAAATTGGACTTGGTTAGTCTGGAGAAAAGAAGACAGAGGGGACATGAAAACAGTTTTCAAGTACATAAAAGTTGTTACAAGGAGAAGGGATAAAAATTGTTCTCCTTAACCTCTGAGGATAGGACAAGAAGCAATGGGCTTAAATTGCAGCAAGGGCAGTTTAGGTTGGACATTAGGAAAAACTTCCTGTCAGGGTAGTTAAAGACTGGAATAAATTGTCTGGGGAGGTTGTGGAATCTCCATCACTGGAGATTTTTAAGAGCAGGTTAGACAAGCACCTGTCAGGGATGGTCAAGAAATACTTAGTCCTGCCATGAGTGCAGGGGACTGGACTAGATGACCTCTTGAGGTCCCTTCCATTCCTATGATTCTATGAAAGGGTCATCCAAGCCATTTGGTCATTCTACCACCTTCATTCACTTTGGTAGGTCATCAGTAAGCATTTACAGAATGTAACACTGGGCCCCACAGCCCTGTGTATTTTGGTAGGTGTCCTCCAGAAAGTCTGCCTTTGTCCACCAGGTTATACATGCCCAAAATATGCATTCAGAAGCATATCGACAACTCACTACTCTTCCTTTTCCTCTCTCCTTCTCATAAGAGGGGGTTCTCTATTGTGCAATTCGGCTGTACTCCAACAGTCCTCTTTAGCAACTGTCCCTCCAAACATTGATTTACTATAGTTTGAGGCATGTGAGGAGGATGAAGGAAGACTTCAGTTCAGTCAGAGGTGTGCACAAATTTTTGATTTAAAAAAAAAGGACTAAAGAGTGTGTGTGTGTGTGTGTGTGAGAGAGAGAAAACATTGCCATGTTGTGGAGTTAATTATAAATGAACGAACATCCCTGCTCAAACAGACAAATGTACAGGCCATTTACAGGTAAGGAAAGAGACTCTAAAAGAGGCTGGTTAGAGAAAGAAGTGGAGTGGAGGGATATCCATTATGGTTGCATTTGTAGCATAGCATCCTGGTCTCTGATTTAGTATGGTGTAATATAGTGTAGTACAACACCTATTTTCCCTCACATATCTAATTTAGTGTTTCCATCATTATAGCATCTGAGTCCCTTCTGCATCAAATAAATAGCAATAGTGAAGTCCCTATTTGGACTCAAGGAGTCTCTGGCTTTTCTCCCTTTTTAGGGTAAAAACTCTGCACGCAGTTTTTGCTACTAGCATTTGAGTGGTTAGTGTGGCTCCTTACAAAAGCGTGACCCAAAGACAGGCACAATGCAGTATGCAGTAGCCCGACTTACCAATAGTCAACTGAAAAGACTTCCTCTTATAAGCCTTTAAAGTAAATTCCTCTAGTGTGACTTGCTTTTGTGCTACCTATAGTTTTGTAATTTAATGCAATCCTAAGGCATTTTAATGCTCTTTCTTCTACTTAGGTTTTCCTTTGGCAGGATTGTTTTCTGCCCTGGTGTTTTTCAGGCATTTTGAAGATAGCCTCCCACAGCTACAAAGTACTTACAAATTAATGGTAAGGTTTTCTTGCATCAATTCTGGGGAGTTGGAGCTCTTGTGACATTTCATGTGGAAGCTGTGCACTTGTGGCTAAGCCAGGAATGATTACTCAGCTTTGTCAAACACCACTGATTTTTATGAGAAATAGGCTTACAGCCTGCTAAATTCAAGGTATACCGTTATCCAATTTCAGGTAGTACTGTGCTTAAAGCATATTCCTACTATTAGGTATAAAGCACTATAAGAATAAAATGTTCTGTACCTCATCTCAAATTTTCAAACAATCCAATACTCAGGATATATTATATAGATAGATATATTCTTGCTGTTCAATCTCTTGAAAATCAATCAATATTAATGTGTCTGCCTTAAACTTTTAAGGTCATTGTCTCCCTTCTGACATCTTTAACTACATCAACATCACATTATATCATTATAGATCCATGAAGCAATGTACTTTTACATTTTTCCAAGATAATGTCTCTTTTGTGTTTCAGTTTTTATCATAATATAAATCTTGAAATGTCATTTGCATATCTTTTGTTTAGAAAAGGAGACCCCTATTTAAGACTTTGTCATTTTAATAAATGGACGACTTTTTAGAGAAAATGCACCAAAATATTCCAATTTATTCTTCAGCCTAAGTGGCTGCTGCATCAGTAAATTCCCTTAACAATACATTTGTTAACAATTATAGTCTGCCTTGCCTGCCTGCCTTGGGCTTACTTGACAATAGAGTTGCCATCTGGTGGGAAGTCCATTCATGGATTCAGATGGGGCATTTATATTATTTTTATTTTAAAAGTGGCAGATCAGCTTTCTTTTCACCCTTTTCTTTATTCATTCTCTCTCTTCTCCTTTGTTCACCTTTCCTTCTACTTTAAAGTGCATTGCTATACCTAAAATATTTCCTCATCTTTCTGAATACCCTTGCTTCACTGCCACTGCAACAGAAGATGGTCAGGTGAATTCTATTCCGATTTTAATGGTTGAGACAACCAAGCAGGTAGGAATGAGGGCACCTGTGCTGAGGAATAGACAAGGGTGAATCAGAAGAATGAAGAGAATCAAAGAAGCTATGAAAGAAACAGAGTCAAGACAGTGAATTGAGATGGAGATGCTAACAGCCCCATTCCTGGATATATGTATATTTCATCAACTTTCTCTAGAAATAAGGATCCTCCAGGGAAATCCAACAGCTAGCAATCTTATTGGATAGTGGCCTTTCAGAGAACTGCAGTACTCACCCCCCTGGTAAATTCAAGCAATTAAGCCCTTTACAAAAAACCCTCTTAGGCTTACTGCCCAGTAAACTCACAATGAAAAGCAACCTTAATCAATGTTATAAATCTCACCTCAGAGCCAACAGGAAATTCAAACTTTTGCATGTGCAGGAGCCAGGGAGTTGCTGGGGGGAAAAAAAAGAAAGGTAAATGTGTATACAAGAAGAGCATTGTGCCATGGCCTTCATCTGAACAGATACTATTTAAAAGCACAAAGTCCCATAGACGAGGCAGTTATTTTAAAGGATCCCCACAGTTGTCTCTTCTGGCTCATTTCTATTCATGTGACAGCAGAAATCTGTTTTTCTTGATAGTAGACAAGTCTATCTAGTGATAAGTTTGCTGGCTGGAAAAATCCATGGTTACATTTTATTAAGCAATATTGTTGAAAAGTAGTTTTGAGTTTCAGTGTTTTAGACATAAAACTAAATTAAGACATGGCAACACATATCCCAGGGCTTGTAAAATGAAAAGATCAAAGAAAAGAAACCGTGGAGTATTTTTGATCAACACCGTGACAAGGGGTGTTAGTTTTAATAAACAGTCAGAATTTTAGGCCATTATGAACTATGAGATGCAGTCTTGGTTGTGTTTCTAATTTCCTTTCCTGCCTTTCTTGCTATTATATAAAGCTCTGTAGTGACGAAAAACATTTATTGAAAAAGGCTGAGAGAACTCCATTCCGGATTACATTACTTCATCTGCATGGAGCGTTCCCGTACCAATCAGAAATATTTCTCATTTCACCTTCTGTGGTACTGAGACACCAGGCACATTCTGACTTTGGGAAAAAATGTTGGAGACATTTGTTCCTGTATAAATTAATATAGATTTGTTATAGAATTAGTAGCTAAGTGGCTTTGGAATCTATTTTTCTACCACACATAATGGCAAATACATAACATCTGGAGCTTCTTGCAGATTTTCACAATGGACTTGAGTGGATAAAGAAGCTGTACAACAATAGATATCTAGCTGGATATTTTGTGAGAAGAGGTTTTCCTGCAAAATTTCTGGTAATGTATTTCCTTCTTCCAGCCAACCACAAATACGCTAAAGCGCAGCCTCTTCCAGAGTATCTCACTCTTCAGACTTCTGAAAATGCAGAGGTGTCTGGAAATGAAAAAATACAGTTAAGTGTATAATTCAGACTTTGTAAAAAATTCATTTGAGGAGTGGCATGTTTGGATGAATCAGGGGGATATATATGTTCCTTGTCCCATTCCTAATTTCTGAAGAGTTTAAGGTGGGCAGGGAAGGGACAAAGGTGCCAGAAGAGGGCAAAGTGTCTCTTGCTGCCTCTTCATAACGCTCAAAGAAAATGATGGGGGTTTGTGATTTAAGCACAAAGCTGGGAACCAGGAACAATTGTGTACTAATTCTCTCTGTGTCACAACTGAGTGACACAGAGAGAATTAGTTCTATGGCTCTGGGCAAATGACAATCTCCCTGTCTCGGGTTTTTCCTAAAAGAAATAATTAGTAGTAATAAAACACTTACTAATAGTATAATTAGTATTAATAATAATTACAGTAGCATCTGAAGACTCCAGTCAAGATCAGGGCTTCATTGTAATGGACACTGTCCAAACATAGATGAAGAGACAAAGTCCTTGCACAGATATATACAGACAGTGAACAAAGACAAGGCACAATCTCTCAGCTAATTGGGCGCAGGCATAGATCTGTGCTCACACATAGCTTCATCAGCACGGCAGTCTATCCCCACACGAACAGCTGCAGGATCAGGGCCACAGTTAATGAAAAAATAATTTAACAATTGAGATAAGAATGCCTCAGTAATGTTTTTAGCTAAATGACTAAATTTGAGATGGGGCACAGCTAGCAGCTGACATGTTTTGAAAAAAGGAACAACAGGAAACCACTAAAAAATTCTTTGATTTTTCTGTGGGTGGGAGAGGGAGGCATCATCCCAACCCCTCTCATCTCATCATGGATATTTCCCTGCTCATGTCTAGTCACAACAAGATCCGGTTATACTACATCTCCAAGCACACTAAATATTACACACATGAGCAGTTCAGCTCAACACATTGTTTTCTTCCCTGTTACACATAGTAGAGATTTTTCATTTCAGAACCTAGTGGAATGATATCGTCAAATAATTATTCAATTGTTAAATATGGGTGTTACGCCTATTTCCCCCCCCCCCCCCCCGATTTCTTATGTTGGCCTGAAAGGTTTTGTACTGAAAAAATGGACTTGACCTGTTCAGAATGGATTACTTGGTTACAATACACTAGTCTATTTTCTGGATAAAATATGTTTGTCTTTCTCTCTTTACCCTTTCATCTTAGCTCTGAAGTCCTGATCTATCTATGCTACCATCTTCAGACCCACAATGACATGCCACATTCCTTGGGGAACTCTGTTGCCAATGTCTATCAAATATATTCAAAAAATAACTCCTCTGATTCTCTACCAAAACAAGCATAAAGGTGTATTCAAGCAGGGGTTATAAAAGCCCATCTTAAAATATGATGTATTTTCCCTCATCTTGCTGTAAGTACAAAAGTCACAAATTTGCCATACAAGTAACATCACCGCTAAAGAGGACATCCTGACAAAGTGAGAAGGGAGTGTCCTTTATGCTATAACAAACTGTTTCTGCAACAGAACTGCAGAGCACACAAAAGCAAGGTACAAAGGCATGGGTGTTCATTGGCAGGGAACAATCATTTTTTAATCTAGTACCTGTGATCCTGTTGCATGCTCTGTCTGACAGGCTGTCTCTGTAAGGAACTCAACACTATCCTGGCATAGAGATGGCCAAAAAGAGTTTTATTATGAAAGGATTTTCCCTCTCCTTTTTTACATTAGGTACAAGAACTGCAAATCACACCCTCACATACGCGCCCAGAGAGGTGTAGGAAGTATGTATTTTAAAGAATCCTTATTGAGGTTACAGGGACAAACCATCCCGATGTGTAGAAAGACTAGTAAATATGGCAGGCGACCAGCGTGGCTTAACAGTGAAATCCTTGTTGATCTTAACCAAAAAAAGGAGCTTACAAGAAGTGGAAGATTGGACAAATGACCAGAGAGGAGTATAAAAATATTGCTCGGGGATGCAGGCGTGTAATCAGGAAGGCCAAATCCCACCTGGAGTTGCAGCTAGCAAGAGATGTTAAGAGTAACAAGAAGGGTTTCTTCAGGTATGTTAGCAACAAGAAGAAAGTCAAGGAAAGTGTGGGCCCCTTACTGAATGAGGGAGGCAACCTCGTGACAGAGGATGTGGAAAAAGCTAATGTACTCAATGCTTTTTTTGCCTCTGTCTTCACGAACAAGGTCAGCTCCCAGACTACTGCACTGGGCAGCACAGCATGGGGAGGAGGTGACCAGCCCTCTGTGGAGAAAGAAGTGGTTCGGGACTATTTAGGAAAGCTGGACGAGCACAAGTCCATGGGGCCGGATGCACTGCATCCGAGAGTGCTACAGGAGTTGGCGGATGTGATTGCAGAGCCATTGGCCATTATCTTTGAAAACTCATGGCGATCGGGGGAAGTCCCGGAAAACTGGAAAAAGGCTAATGTAGTGCCCGTCTTTAAAAAAGGGAAGAAGGAGGATCCTGGGAACTACAGGCCAGTCAGCCTCACCTCAGTCCCTGGAAAAATCATGGAGCAGGTCCTCAAGGAATCAATTCTGAAGCACTTAGAGGAGAGGAAAATGATCAGGAACAGTCAGCATGGATTCACCAAGGGCAAGTTGTGCCTGACTAATCTAATTGCCTTCTATGACGAGATAACTGGCTCTGTGGATGAGGGGAAAGCAGTGGACGTGTTGTTCCTTGACTTTAGCAAAGCTTTTGACACGGTCTCCCACAGTATTCTTGCCAGCAAGTTAAAGAAGTATGGGCTGGATAAATGGACTATAAGGTGCATAGAAAGTTGGCTAGATTGTCGGGCTCAACGGATAGTGATCAATGGCTCCATATCTAGTTGGCAGCCGGTATCAAGTGGAGTGCCCCAAGGGTCGGTCCTGGGGCCGGTTTTGTTCAATATCTTCATAAATGATCTGGAGGATGGTGTGGATTGCACCCTCAGCAAGTTTGCAGATGACACTAAACTGGGAGGAGAGGTAGATATGCTGGAGGGTAGGGATAGGATACAGAGGAACCTAGACAAATTAGAGGATAGGGCCAAAAGAAATCTGATGAGGTTCAACAAGGACAAGTGCAGAGTCCTGCACTTAGGACGGAAGAATCCCATGCACCGCTACAGACTAGGGACCGAATGGCTTGGCAGCAGTTCTGCAGAAAAGGACCTAGGGGTTACAGTGGACGAGAAGCTGGATATGAGTCAACAGTCAACAGTCAAAAGGCCAATGGCATTTTGGGCTGTATATGTAGGGGCATTGCCAGCAGATCAAGGGACGTGATCATTCCCCTCTATTCGACATTGGTGAGGCCTCATCTGGAGTACTGTGTCCAGTTTTGGGCCCCACACTACAAGAAGGATGTGGAAAAATTGGAAAGAGTCCAGCGGAGGGCAACAAAAATGATTAGGGGACTGGAACACATGAGTGATGAGGAGAGGCTGAGGGAACTGGGATTGTTTAGTCTGCGGAAGAAAAGAATGAGGGGGGATCTGATAGCTGCTTTCAACTACCTGAAAGGGGGTTCCAAAGAGGATGGATCTAGACTGTTCTCAGTGGTAGCTGATGACAGAACAAGGAGTAATGGTCTCAAGTTGTAGTGGGGGAGGTTTAGGTTGGATATTAGGAAAAACTTTTTCACTAGGAGGGTGGTGAAACACTGGAATGCGTTACCTAGGGAGGTGGTGGAATCTTCTTCCTTAGATATTTTTAAGGTCAGGCTTGACAAAGCCCTGGCTGGGATGATTTAGTTGGGGATTGGTCCTGCTTTGAGCAGGGGGTTGGACTAGATGACCTCCTGAGGTCCCTTCCAACCCTGATATTCTATGACTCTATGTTTGTAAAATTGTTCTTCAGGCTTGACATCTTGTTTAAAAGTATTCCAAAAAACTACAGAGGCCCATTTACACGGTCTCCTTTCTATTGCAGCACTACATTACTTGATGCCCAATACAAGCGTGGTGTGGGAGAAGTTCAGTATACAAAGCTTGATTCTCTGTAGTCCTACAGCTTGTGTGGTCATTTTCTCAAGTGCAACGTCAGTAAAGGGTGGGTGTAAATCATCATCATTTTGATTTGTTTTAGCACTCACTTTACACTGGTGTAAATGGTTACACAAGGTGCAGTAAATAGACAATCAGGCCCACTATCTCAGGTGCATGATCTTTTCCTCCGTCCTATTCACAAACATTAGGTATAACATTCACATTCTGCATAAGAAAGTCTATCTTTTAAATCTTCCTTGTAGACTAACCCAGGAATCTTTAAGTAAGCCCTACTATATTTTCCTATTAAGGAAGGGAAAGTAAGAGGCTAGGGTGAGTCATGAAAGTGTATATCCATTTGAACTTGATTTTCGTGCCTGGTGTAGGTTTTTGTTTTGTTTTGTTTTTGTTGTTTCATTCAAGGACATTTCATGATCCAGACATTTATTTTTTTTAAACCATATTCCTATGAAATGTCCGTGTCCACATTAAGAAAATAAATGTTTTCAGTTCAATCTGATTTGTGTCTCAAAGAAATGTTGAACTTTAAAATTTTGAAAATTTCAGTTGTGACCCAAAAAATTATTATGACATAATCGTCCCATTTCTGAGAGAAATACCAAGGAATTTCACAGGGTTTTTCCACTAATTCAGTCCATCTTCAAAACCTGAAAGTGACATGCAGATAACCTGGTTTTTATATTTAAACAAAAAAGTCATTTTGACTCTTATACACTTCTAACAGACATTAATGAACGAATGCCTCCGAGTTGCACCAGTCATTAAAATAGATGTGAAAATACTTCGCGTTCTGCAGCTGTGTAACTCCATCTACCTTAAAACCTTGTGCTGCATCCTGAAGAGTTAAGCCAGTCAGACAGAGCATGACAGACAACTTGGTATTTCAACCCTGAAGCAGCACTGGAGGGTCAGGGCCTTTCACAGTTTAATAGTGGACAGAGCCATGGTAGTAGTGATCAGGGTCATGTGGTGGGTGAGGCAGCCACTCATACTGAAACAGCAGATGTCACGATGACAGCTGCAATATCAAAGACTTACTTCACTTCAGCTACAAAAAACATGCAGTGTGCAGCAGATACAAGGACAGTGTGCAGCATGTGATTCCTCTTCCTTTATCTCATGCTATGACTGTGTTAACCCCACACAGTTACAGAGCCAGAGCTGGAGTAACCAATCAGACTATTATGCGTACACATGGTTTGGTGTTTACCTTCAGGAATTCAACAGAACTGTTGTATTTGCTTATTATTGAAATTCTACTGCCCTGAATAAACCCCATGGTGATAAAATAACTCAGTTACTAAAGAGTCCAAAGAATGATGAGCAAAACAGCGCTCAATCCACAGCAAGTGTACATCACAATACAGAAGTACACTATTGGTTTTAAAGTAACCTTAAACTAGTTAGTAAACACAAAGGCAGCTTGGTCAAAACACCACAACAGAGGTTTGAAATCTCAAGTGAGACGCCAGTTTCAGTCTTCAGGGAAGCCTTCTCCGTTCATAAGGAGCATAACTTTACATGAGTCATCAGAACTGGATGCAGTGTGTCACAGCGTGATATACGAGCTCCTGAAATGTAGCAAAAGATGCATTTTCAGAAAAAGAATGATGTAACTAAAAACAAATTTTAAGTCTTCCATGAGTAGCAACACTTTGTTTTAATGTGTTCTGCCTCTACCTCCAGCATAGAGAGGATTTAACTTGGGCAGCTCCCATTCATGTTAATGAGTGATATTCAGAGAATTTTTATGCAAATCATAGAATATCAGGATTGGAAGGGACTTCAGGAGGTCATCTAGTCCAACCCCCTGCTCAAAGCAGGACCAATCCCCAATTTTTGCCCCAAATCCCTAAATGGCCCCCTCAAGGATTGAACTCACAACCCTGGGTTTAGCAGGCCAATGCTCAAACCACTGAGCTATCCCTCCCCCCTGCCCCCATCAAATCAATGAGAGGAACACACTCCTAAAAATTGTGGATGACAACTCTCATGGTGCATCTTAAGGAGATGTAACAGCTAATATCAGGCACTTGTGTTTTGGTACGGCACTTACTTTCGGAACTGGCACGTCTAGCTGAAATACAATGTCACTTTACTTTATAGCTGACCTGAAATTTCATAATAATGGCTCCAACACAACCATAGTTTAATGAACCACTCAGGATTTATTTCATAACAGGATGTGTGTCCTATAGGTGTATAAAAGCTCTGGGAAGAGGTTTAAGCAGGGCCCCCAAAAGAGCAAGATCTTTATCTGTTTTCTCCTCTAAGTGTTCTCAGACACACTGAGATCTCAGCATAGACCTGCTAGTATTTTATACATCTTTTTTTTAATCTTCCAAAAAGCCTTTTAAAAAAAAAACCTGAATAAAGGAATGAGATAGTGCCAAACATCACAAGAAAGACTTAATAAATAGAGCTCGGGGGTCACAATGTGGCTTATATTTGCAGGGAAATATATCACTGAATTTCAGTATATTCCTATTTGTTTACATTATAAATGTACTAAATGAGCTAATTATAGTGATCATAATTTACAATTAAAAACAATTAGAAATTTCAGAGGCTTTCAATATCTTTTCCTTAATCATTCACCCAGGCTCAAAAATACGCATTTTTAGATTAAAGCATTAAAATTGCTAATTATAATCTCAGAACTAACAATTATTTCTTTACCCTTTTACTACCTTCTTCTGGCAACAAAAAAATGTCAGCACTGATTTAATTTTTTGTTATTATAGGATTAAAAGGAGTTTCTAAAATGCAATTAAATGTGCCCTATAGCTATAGTAACTTTCCTATCAGCGTCCAAAACCTCTTCGCTAAAATAACAGTATAAAAAAAATTTCAGACTTTCTAGATGTACTTGTTTTCCTTTTATAACACATTCCTTTGGTGATTATCTCCAATGACAACTCAACCATCTTAATGAGACTCTGTGCACATCTAGATCTTGGTGAAGGTAGTAGATTAATAGGAGGAAATGAAAGTTAAAGAGGCTGTTAAGAATGCAAAACCCTGCACATGTCAAGCACTGGTTCTTCACCTCTGGGAGCCTGGTTCAAGTTCAGCCTGAGGCCCTAAGTGAAAAGTTCAATAGTCTCAAGTACATTCCCACTTGATATATCACAAAATCAATTATTTTATGGTGGTACATTTGGTAACCTATACTCAGACAGAATCAAGTTTTGTTCCCATTGGGGATTCACCAATTATCTACTCAGTGAATTATTCTCAGATAAAATAGAAACACCTGCTGTCAGCTGAAGGAGTTTCTCATTACAGTGCATATCGCTTTAGTAGTTGATCCCTTTTGGAAGATGTTGCTGTTGCATTTAGCCCATGCGCCATTAACCTCTATCACATCACACCATTGCATGACGACAGGACACTAAAGCATGATTCAGTACCCAAAATTAGAGTGCTTAGGAAAAAAAATACTCATTGTATGTAACCAAAATCATGTCACAGAAAAATTGCAACAGGGCATTCATTCCATTGTAAATTCAGCAGTTCGCTATAATTAACTGACTTCAGGTAATTCAATACAATAAGGAAAACAGTTTAATTTGCTTAGCTATGAACACCATTTTCTGAAAATCAGGCCATCAATAATATGCTTAGCATACACGAAGAGAGCAGATAGATCCCCACTGAAAGAAATTCTCAGTCACACCCTCAAATCTTTCTCTCATGTTAGTTATTGTGATATGCTTGTTACTGAAGTTAATATATTTATGTTAAATACTTCAAATTGCCTACAATTTATCAATACCGAGAATTCAAAGAAGCCAGTATCAGGTTAAAAATGTAAAGTCAGGTCATCGGATGGCTCAGGTATGAAATATGCAACCTTTTATCTGTTTTATATCCGTTCAAACCCAGCCTAAGTCACTATTCTCCAAAAATTGTTACCATCTAATCACTCTTTGCTGGTCAAAGTGAACAGGGTTTGATGGTTGTAGTCCAATTCCCAGTGGTCAGGTACCCATTTCGGAAAACCACTGCCACCACAATTAACATTAACTGGTATCCTTTTGACAGGCTCAGTAGAGGGGCCAAGGCCTAAATGGGCACGGACACTGCTGCTTGAGGTACATAAGCAGGGCTGTTCAGGAACATTGGTACTGCTGCTGATGCTCATACTGAACCAGTTCTGTGAGCTATGATTACTTAAACAAAATGATTGTTCAACTAAAATATATTCCAGAAGTTTTCTGTACTGGAGAATTAAAATGGAATTTCCATCTCCTTAAAGCTGAAAATGAAAGCATCCAGAGATGGACAATGAAAGTGATTAGGGGCACAGAGAGAAATCTGTAAGAGGCAAAATTTAAAAGACAAACTGCCTGAGGGGGGGCAAAAGAAATTAGATGTGATATGTATACCGGATAATGAATGATATAGAGAGGTAGGTCAGGTACTCCTATTTACCCGCTCATATAACAAAAGAACAAAGGCACAATCAACAAAATTGAAAGGCAACACATTTTAAAATACAAGGAAATGCTTCATTTATCCTGGCTTTACCATTGATGGCCAGTGTAGTCTCCTTTCTCCATCTGTAAAATGGAGATAATAATGTCACGTTGCACTCCATAAGTTTGTGAAAATATGCTTTGAGTGTAAATATGATGTAACTGGAATATGCTTCATGCAAAAGGTCTCTTGTAATGTATCGTTACAAAGCTTCTGATCTACTGAGTGTGTTCATCCTATTTGTTTGCATGTATTATTTCTATATCTGGAGTTAGGAGAATAAGATATAGACTTGTGTTACCGATATAAACAAGTTAAGTGAAAGCAATTAAGAGTGCTTCAGAATCAGTGAACTGTGAATGGGGTTTTTTTTTACCAACAAGCCTGCCTATGTACATGTTGGCCAGCTCCTGGGTAATGAAGAATGAGGTCTTACAGTGACATGTGATCATGTCACCTGAACTGGAATCCATCTTAAACCTGGTGCTTTTCCATTTAGGAGGAGGGGTGGGAACCCAGAGAGACAAAAGATTCCCGCCTTGTGCCAAAGATATAAAAGGGTGTGGAACAGAACAAAAGGGGCTGCCAGTCATGAGAAATCCCCTAGTAACCACCTGAGCTGGAACTAACAAGGAATGTACCAGGGGAAAGGATTGGGTCTAGACTAGAAAGGAGTCTAGTCTGTGAAAGAAGCTATTGGAACATCTCTGAGGGTGAGATTTACCTGTATTCAGTTTATTAATATATTTGGCTTAGACTTGCGCATTTTTGTTTTATTTTGCTTGGTAACTTACTTTGTTCTGTCTATTATTACTTGAAACCACTTGAATCCTACTTTTTATACTTCATAAAATCACTTTCGTTTATTAACAAACCCAGAGTAAGTGATTAATACCTGAGGGAGTGAACAGCTGTGCATATCTCTCTATCAGTGTTATAGAGGGTGGACAATTCATGAATTTACCCTGTATAAGCTTTATACAGAGTAAAATGGATTTATTTGGGGTTTGGATCCCATTGGGAACTGGGTGTCTGGGTGCCGGAGATAGGTAACCTTCTGAGTGGTTTTCAGTTAAAGCGTGTTGCTTTGGGGGTGTGGTTCAGACCTGGGTCTGTGCTGCAGCAGGCTAGCATGTCTGGCTCAACAAGGCAGGGTTCTGGAGTCCCAAGTTGACAGGGGAAATGGGCTCAGATGTAATTTCAGCACATCAAGTGACAGTCCCATGGGGGTCTCTCTGACCGAACCTGTCACAAATAATATTCTCATGTCCCAGCAAATGTGTGAGGATTAATGAATTTATGTTTGTGAGGCACTCAGATAATGTACTACAATGAGGAATGCCATAAGAAAGATCATGAAGAAATAAACAGGTCTGTGGTCATTACACATTTTGGATAATGTGCTATTAATAAAGCAGCGGTACATTGAATAACGAGGATAAAAAGTAGCATGAACAGCTACCTGACTGTCTGAGTACAATCCATCCTGTTCAGTGAAGGAAGCAGGTGTCCTGTAGAAAAAATACTGTGATCATGTAATTAAATACTGTAACATAATGTGTATGCACAAAAGAGCTGAATTAAGATTGTATGGGCAATCTTAATTTTTGCATCACCTAACTTTTGAGTACTTGACCTTGCAACCTAAATAACTTTCTTTTTATATAGGGTTTTTTAATGTAATTATAATCAGTTATTATATATACTGAAGAATTGGTTTTATGATGTCCAAAATAAATGTGAAATACTTTCATTGTTTCTCTAGACACATGCAATAAGGTTTAATTTGTAGCCTTGGGTATTGTGAACATTTAGCCAATTTCTCATGGTAAAAATATAACTTTAGGAGCATTTCAGTGCTTCCATAAATGCTTCATTCCTGAAGTGAACTCTGGCAACAAGCCCCTCAAAGCTCATGCTTAGTTTACTGCTGCTTGCCAGGCAGACTCTTTCTTCATCATGACCAGGAACATGCCATTAGAACTGCAATGAAGAATGATGGGACAATTCAACATTTCACAGGCGCAGGACCTAATGTACCTGCTATAATTTAAGAAGCCCTCTGGATGGCCATCAGGCCAAAATCTTGAAATAAGGAATCTGAAGACTGAATAAATCATCTAAAATAAAACAAAGGAGCAAATGTGCCAAAGTTGTATTACAGATTTTATTTAATGTGTAGTACCGAACAAAAAGGACGTACAGCTTGTTACAAAAGCTGGTTTTAAGAGTATCACACAATACACTTGCCTCATAACAATCCAATGGGCATATATACGGATATGTAGATGGATTAAAACATAAAACTTCAAGATGAAGTTCTGGATGATATTGCTGCATCATGATCTTCCCTGTAACACAATTTATGTTGATAGGTGTGAGGTGAGCCCAGGGATGAACTGATGTGCGTGTCAGAGAGACTGAACCAGTAACAACGGAGGCTGGGCACTGAACCCCAGAACAGAATTCTATTGTTTGTGTTCAGCTATATAGCCGCACACCGCACCATTCAATTCCCGGCCACTGGCAGTACTTTTAAATGAAAGCATCTTACAGAGGGTGACCAGGAATTTTCTTGCCTTGTGAGATGTTTGGGTAAGGCAACCAGATTATCATCATGAAAAAATATGGAACACTTGTCACGTCCCACTCAGTGGGGATCCTGTTCCCTGGGCTCACCCGTTTCTGTTATCTCTTGCTTTGGTGAAGCCATCAGTCAGTTTCTGCTCCTGCCAGTCTGCTCGGTGATGGTACAAGCCACCAGGCAGTGGGGGTGGTGGTCAGATAGTGGGGCCTTGGTATAGCTACCAGCCTATGCCTGGAAGTGCTGCTGCAGCTGATCTCCCCAAACGGCTGAGGAAAATGGCTTTTAGAGCCCACAGTGCCACCACTGAAGTGAGGGCAGCTGCTGAAATAAATACAGGGTACTTGTCTCATTTTAAGGGTCTAAAATACAGGATAGACTGTTGACAAATGGGACTGTTGTGGAAAAAGCCATATATTTAGTCACTTTACGTTTGAATTAAGAGACTTCTGAACTTAAAAGTGAAACAGAATTTATTGTTATTTTCAAGTGCTTTCTTCTTGGAGACATTTTAAAATTAAATTTAGAGAATGGTGTGAGATACAAAATTCAGCTCGAGATCTGAACTTCTCCATAGTTCAGGGGTGTTATAATCCAAGACTTTGGCTTGACTAAAACTCTGATTTCATATCTCAGATCAGTCAGATGAGAACAAAAAAGACAACGAGAAAAACTTTTATAAATCTTTCCTATTTTTAAAGTGAAAGTGCTTAATTCAAGTTGTTGTAGTGATATCCCTAATCTTCAGGGCTAATATTTTTCAGAAATAAAAATGAGAGTCTAAAGCCTATATGTTGTATAATTTAGCACTTTTGAAAATCTGGCTACATATTTAAGTGACTAAAAAGATTTAGGAACCTAATTCCAGGTGTCTAGTTTTTGAAAATTCCAGCCTAAAATCCTTTAGGTTTCTACTTAACAGGAACATCCTGGAGAGCTTCTATAAGAGCTTCTCCTCACGTCTCATCAATAGTCCTCCCCCTGCTCTGAAGAGCCCACCTTTGTGAAGGACAAGGCAGTATAGCCTTCATAGCCTTTCAAAATTTGGCCTCTCCACTGAGACTACAAATGGCACCCTTGCTGGCATATGGAGTCACACTGAGACCAGCACCAGATTGTAAATTAGTATTTACTGAAGCTGTTGCTTTGAGTATTCACCACTGGTAATTCACTCTTCAAGCTGAGTTTGGTCACCCAAATGACAAACGAAAATTCTTCTCCTTGACTGAATGATTCCCAAAAGAGTAAACGTGATGCCCATGCAAAAACTTCCTGTGCAATGCATACTCACATAAGTACTCACTTGAAGATGTATATTGGTAACTTTCTGCAAACAAATTTTGTTTTGCCCAGATGTTGGCAATAAGAAATTAAATGAATCAAAGTGATCTTGGGATTTCTATTTGAATGAATGACGACAAGTACTCTGCAGGAATTTCCCAGTTCTTCTGTTTAATGTGCTGTAAGCCAGTTGCTTTATTCAGGGTAAAAAAAAAAGGAGGGGAATCCATTACAGAGAAAGTCCACAGAATAATTAGGAAACAATCAACACGTTTTTCTTGGTGTCCTAATTTTTCTTCACTTTAAACTGCTTCATTGACTTTAATTAAACATGCCCTAGGCTTTGAGCCTAGCAAACTGCAGAAACATTTTTTTAAATAAAACTAGTTTTCTTGTCAGAAGGATTTTCTCATGCTTTCGCTACTAAACTTTAGCTTTTGGGGATTTAAACATTACTATAAAATTTCACGTAATAGTACAATATCATTTTATTTCTTAGTTTTGCTCCTAATTTAAAATGACCTTCTATTGTCAGATTAAGAATCACCAGTATAGTTGGTCAGATCTTCTCCACTGATCCAGAATCTTTGAGTTACTCAGGAGGTGCAAAGGGGCCAGATATTGGCCACATCTGGCCAGCTGAGAATTCCCTCAGTGGTGTGGAGGAAGTCCTCAGCTGATATAAAGCTGGCATAGCCAGCTTTTATACCAGCCCCATCCTGGACTTGGCATAAGCCAAAAGATGAAAGGAGAATACCCAGAACATTGCTGCATTCTGGCAGTTTTCAGCTGGGGCCAGAATCAGAGCTGTATAGGCAAAATGTCAAGGAAGCATACCCGGTTCCCTGATGGACCATCTCCTTTTCTAAGCTAATTTTGGCACAGGAAAAAAATGTGGACCAAAGTTATTAAGAGGAAGATTTCATGAGGCAGCATCAGAAAGAGAAATAATAGGAGACTAGAACAATCTGAAAGTACAAATGCCTTTGAAGGTGTAAAGCTGTTTGCCTATTTGGTGAAGGACATTCGTTTTGATTTATTTTAAGATTCCAAACCAAACTTGACTTCTGTCAATTGATTATATATTACCATTGGTAGTACATCAACTCATCTCTGTTTATTTGCTAACGCATTGTATGGAGACATACATAAGAACTACTTGAAATCACTTTTCATGCAGTTGTAGTGGAGAAAGCTACAGTATGTCTAGATTAGATCAGGTAGGGCAAAGATCATTTGGGAGAAGACAAAACAAACTGAATTGCAAATATTTAGCTCTTATTCTTTCAGTATACACTGTTTTCTCGTCTTCATACTTCATCCAATTTCACTTTGTAATAGCTTGTGTTTCTAGCTTTTCCCCTAATCGCCCCCATCCACTTCAATCCACTTCAGTTTTGTCTTGCTTGTTCCCTGTCTGCATTTGTCTGAATGCTTAAAAGTAGGTTTGTGTGTGTCAGGTATAGGAAATAGCAGCACTACCAGAAACTCCAGCTGGACAGCAAAGATATGAATTTTCAGACTACGATGAACACCCTCCATTTTGGAGTTATCTAGCTTTGTTAGAAAGACAGTGAGCAATTTTTCCTTGCTGTAATAAACAGTATGTTTATGTTACAGAAAGGCCTAAACCACTGGCTTGGGCTTGAAGTGGAAAAGTTCAGATTCAGATCTGAGTTCTGCAGCTTGCCTCATCTGTTTTGTGTGGTTTAGTGAGACACACATTCTCTTCACCCCCTTACAGGGGCTTCTAAGAGACAGAGGAGAGATCAAACTGTTCACTTCTTTAAATATCATGAAAGTAAAATTTTTTTTGAGAAATTTGTTTATTGAGCATCTAGCACCAATTACTTGCTTCTAGATTACATTTTTTCCTAGACAAAGCACCAGCTGGAAGGATACAGTAGTTAATGCACTAGATTGGGACTCAGGAGACCTTGATTCAATCCTTGGGCAAATCACAGTCTCTATTGTTCAGCTCCCCATCCATAAAATGGGGACAACGATTTTTCCCCCACCTCATATATGCTTGACGAGGCTATATCCATTAAGGCGCAATCCAAAAAATCCCATTTAAATCAACAGAAAGACTGTCATTGAATTCAATCAGGTTTGTATAAGGCCCCTTATATTGATGAGGTCAGCAGGAACTACAGTAAAGAGTGACATAGAAAAAGATACAAATAAGACAAATATGTACTATGACAATCATTAATCCTTATTTATTGCATATACATAGTGTATTTAATCCTGATGTATCTTGAAGAATTTTACAAACTTAAACTGATAAGCATACTATATGCAGTGATCAATTTATAATGTTCTCTTGTGTGACCTATCGTAGGTTTAACAACACAGAAATACTACATCATAGGGTATGG
The DNA here is from genome assembly GCF_965152275.1 of Natator depressus. Classification (NCBI taxonomy): domain Eukaryota; kingdom Metazoa; phylum Chordata; order Testudines; family Cheloniidae; genus Natator; species Natator depressus. The sequence continues at coordinate 76,146,144 of NC_134241.1, read as the reverse complement.
GCCTTATCGTGCATCACCGAAGTCTTTGGGAGTTTTGCCTTCAACAGACCTAAGAGCAGGAAGTAAATAGTACTGTATCCAGTTGAAACTCATAAAAGGAATTTAGGTAGGTAATTACCGAAGTTGGAATTTTACTAATACACAAAGAGTTAATATCCCATTTTGTGCAAAAGTGTCATGGGACTTTTAATGACCATTGGTAATCAGGAAATTCATTTCACATGTCACCTATAAGATAACATTTAAAGAAGAACAAACCCCCTAACTATCAGTCTGGGCATTGATTTGCTTTGAGTAAAGGGAAAAAGTGCCACTTACTGAATCACCCATACCACTTTCCCAAGAAAAAGGTTTATTAATAAATAATCACCTTACTCATACCTAGGACAACAGTACAGCAGCCACTGCTTCCCTGCTGATTGTGAAAGAAAGGGAGATATTAAAAATAAGAAGGTCAACTGTTCACTAAGAAAAGTATATTTTGCTATTTCAAAAAGCTGTGAACATTTCTGGTGAAATGAAAAAAAAATTCACCAATTAGAAATTCACAAGTCCACACTGGCTGGGTTTATCCTCAGTCTTCAAAATTTGTGCACACCTCTAGGGAATGATCTCTGTAAGTGTAAAAGCAAGTGCAAAGTATGTTATCATTGTACTGTATTAATACAGATGAGTTGGGCTAGAGAAGCATTGAAAAAATAATAATTTCATCTTACATTTTTATAGAACTTTTAATCTCAGAGTACTTAAAGAACTTTTCAAACTACGTATTGGAACCACTTCACCCTCCCCTGAAATGCATCCCTTTCTGGGGTGGAACATGAGAGCTTTTAACAGTATACAGCAATGCTGCAACAGTTTATGACAGGAAGCCTATCTAATTGATACCGCAGGGGGAATTTATGTCAACAAAATGTAATTATATAAATTGGATTTTGGAAAAGACACTGTTAATAATCTTTTGAAAAATGCCATGGGATGTTTAATAACCCCAGGTGGTTAGGACTTGTTCTTCAAAATTATTATTATCTTAAGACTGATTGCATTTAAAGTATACACTAAATTTTGTTCATTTTTCATTTATCTGTTTAGTTCAAAGCTGCTATGAAGTACAAGTATTTGAGGTGTAATTGGATATCCCAAAACAGACAAAATAAAGTCACCAACTCTCAACCAAAATTGCAGAATAACAGACTATTGAAGTAAGTACATGCCAAGTGGCACCCTCTGAAGAGTCACAAGACCAACATCTGTCTCAGTCACTTACTTAAACCACTTCTAATATGTCTCACTGGAGTTCATAATGTTCTATTCATAAGAAAAAAAGAGAAGGGAAGAAAGCAACAGATTGTGGAAACCACTCTGTTTCCTCCCCAAATTCCTCTCCCATGTTCACTTTATAATCTGTTTCCCATGCATGATCATTCCAATTTTTTACAGTTAGTGTTATCATTGTTTCCCCCTGCCCTAGACTTTACACATTAAACTGTGAGTGGTAATTCGGAGTGGGGAGAGGAAAGGTGATGTGTATGATTTCAGGATTTGTTCCATATTCTATGGAAATTAGTGGAAAAGATTCTGTTTGATTTCCACAGGCTTTGGATCAGACCCTTAGTTTACAGAGTAGAATACATTTTCTCAATGTTTACATCAGTATTTTGAAGGAAGTCTTTCAACTGCATGTATCTGAAGTCTCAGTCTGATGTGCAGATACATAAAAAAGAGAAACATAACCCCATTCATTATACCCAACATGTTTTGGAACCCTACAGTCATCCAGTTCAACCAGCTTATGCAAGGTTTCTTCATAATGACCTACTGTGTTTTCATTCTATATTTTTCCTTCCATCATCTTTATAACTTAAAATCCATGTAACTGTTGTTTTCAGCACTGGATGTAGATCAAAAAATCATATTCAGTTCACCATTATTAAGGAGAATACATGAAAGAATAAAGTTTGTGCTTTTTCTATGGCTATCCAACTGGGCTCAGAGCCATTTGTACAGTATCCATTCCATTCCTTGGCTTCACAAAAAACTAGTATTTTTGCAGCTCTGGAAAAGTTGCTCCACCTAAAGGTTTGGCTAAAACTAGTATTTTCATCCCAGGTTTTGGGTTTCCCATAATGCCATAAAAATGTTTGTTAACAAACTCATGAATTCTTTTAAGAATTTTTCCTCAGAAGGTAAAGAGTAACATATTTAATATGTACAGTAAGTCAATTTTGGTCCTAATGTCATTCTTATGGCTGTCAGCCTTCTCGGCCACATAATGCAGTATGGCAGAGACTATCCTGGAATTAAATTTTTCACTTATTTCACATAACCTCTGTGTTATGTTTAGTTGTCACCTTCAACTCCATAAGGTAAAATACTTCCAGATACTTAATATCTTGTGGATTTCAATCTATATTTCAACTTTATCTTACCCACTGATCATACACTATGTTCAGAGACAAACTACAACCTACCCCAGCTTATTCTGCGTTCAGATATACTTGCAAAACTCTCAGCTAGCTTTCACAGATTTTTTTTTTAATAATTCCTGGGTCTGAAATAAAAAGACCATTGACATAGCATGACAATTTATTAGAGCTAACTAAATAATTCATAACAAATCACTTGAGTAACTTTTTCTGTTTGCAGAATATCCACAAGCAGTTCATGATTTCTTCAGATTTATTTAACATTTGTTGTTGTTTTCAATTCTGTGGTTTGATTGTGAACATTGGTTTTCAAGTGTTCAATATTTGTCATCTAACCTACGTGGCTTAGTTTTGGTTGGTCAGATAAATCACATGGTATTATTTCTGTTGTGACTGGAGGAGTATGCAAGTATGTCTGATGGAAATGATGTGTTTGTTTGTTTGTTTGTTTGTTTGTTTGTTTGTTTGTTTGTTTGTTTAAATACTGCTTCCTGTGATTTTGAAACTTATTTTTGTTCCCATGAAACTTGATCACTTGATTGTTTTTGAAACTGAGGGCTGACACAAAACTCATTATATATTTTGGGGACACAAACAGCCAAAAAGGCCAGCTTTGAGCTTAGTCCTTTGGAGACCAGTAGGTGTGGAATTAATGAGTATCCATTATTGCAAATGAGGCATCCAGAAACTGGACAATATAATGGACTTCATTTTCTGGCATCTCCTATGACTCTCAGGAAGCAGACAGAGGCAATAAATCAAAAGGCAGAAAATAGTTTGGTTATGCCATAGGTACAGGAACTTTACTCTTCCTGGCTGTAACTGCAAGAAGTTAATGATGTCCTAAACTGTTTGTTCTTTCATTAGACATTTGGAGATACAATACTCATCAGTCAGTCCTTGAAACGGATTACAGGAAAGTTCCATGTGTTTTTCAGGAGTCTGTTTCCTCTTATGTAAACCTGCAAGATATAATGAACTCTTCTTGTGATAGGAATACACACTGTTTAACAAAATGAACACTTAATAAAATTCATCTAAACAAGCTACATACTGTATATCTCAACTCTTGGCTTCCTTTTTATATCTGCATTAGCACTGGGCACTCTATGCATAGAGAAGGCCATTAGTTGATTTGTTAATGCACGTATGTGTCAACAGGTGTGATCAAGTGCAAAAAGACAAGTGTTGCCAATGCATTTGTGCTGTAACAGAAGACAGACTTCCTACAGAAGCCTTAAAAGTAAAGTTAAAATTGAAAAGTTGCTGAAACCCTCAATCAGCTGCCACCTTACAAGTATTCAATGTCTGATTTAAGGCTGGCGATCTGCCAGAAACATTTAAAAAAAAAAAAAGCTAAAAGTGAATGGGTACTGAAATACCTGCACTTAATTCTGAAACATAGAATCATAGAAATGTAGGACTGGAAGGAAAATCGATAGGTCATCTAGTCCAGTCCCCTGCACTGAGGCAGGACTAAGTATTCTCTGGACTATCCCTGACAGATGTTTGTCTAACCTGTACTTAAAATCCTCCAATGACAGAGATTCCACAACCTCCCTTGGTAATTTGTTCCAGTGCTTAACTATAGTCACAGTTAGAGAGTTTTCCCTAAGGTCTAACCTAAATCTCCCTTGCTGTAATTTAAGCCCATTGCTTCTTGTCCTGTCCTCAATGGATAAGGAGAACAATTTATCACCCTCCTCTTCATAAAGTACTTGAAGACTGCTATCACGTGCCCACTCAGTCTTCTCCAGACTAAACAAACATAGTTTTTTCAATCCTTCCTTGTTTTCTAGACCTTTAATCATTTTTGTTGCTCTCCTTTGGACTTTCTCCAATTTGTCCACATCTTTCCCAGAACTGGACATAGTACTACAGCTGAGTTCTTCTTATGTCTTGCTTGCAACACTCCTGCTAATACATCCCAGAATGATGTTCGCTTTTTTTTTTTTTGCAACGGTGTTGACTCATATTTAGGTTGTGACTCTCTATAATCCCAAAATCTTTCTCTGCATTACTCCTTCCTAGGCAGTCATTTCCCATTTTATGTATTTGTGTAATTGATTATTCCTTCCTAAGTGTAGTACTGTGCATTTGACTTTATTGAATTTCATTCTGTTTATTTCAGACCATTTCTAATCCCATCCTCCAAAGCATTTGCAACCCCTCCCATCTTGGTATCATCCACAAACTTTATAAGTGTGCACTTTATGCCATTATCCAAATCATTTATGAAGATAGTGAAGATCCAGGACAGATCCCTGCAGGACCCCATTCAATATGCCCTTCCACCTTGACTTTGAACCATTGATAACTACTTTGATCACTCTCGTTATAGTGGTATGGCAACACCCATTTTTTCATGTTCTCTGTGTGTATATCTATCTATTTATATATATATATATATATATATATATATATATATCTTCCTACTGTATTTTCCACTGTATGCATCCAATGAAGTGGGTCTTAGCCCATGAAAGCTTATGCTCAAATAAATTTGTTAGTCTGTAAGTTGCCACAAGTACTTCTCGTTATTTTTACTTTGAGTATAGGTTTCAAAGTAACAGCCGTGTTAGTCTGTATTCGCAAAAAGAAAAGGAGTACTTGTGGCACCTTAGAGACTAACCAATTTATTTGAGCATGAGCTTTCATGAGCTACAGCTCACTTCATCGGATGCATACTGTGGAAACTGCAGAAGACATTATATACACAGAGACCACAAAAGCTCATGCTCAAATAAATTGGTTAGTCTCTAAGGTGCCACAAGTACTCCTTTTCTTTTTACTTTGAGTATAGTTTTTCTGACTAGGTGTGTACCCAACCTATAGTAGGTTTGTCAAGGCTATATTTCCCTAGTTTCCTTATAGGAAGGCCATGTGTGACAGTATCAAAAGCCTTACTAAAGTCAAGATATATCACACATACTGCTTCCCACCCCATCCGAAGACCTGTTGCCCTGTCAAAGAAGGATATTAAGTTGGTATGACAAGATTTATTCTTGACAAATCCACTTGCCGCCTTATTATCTTCTAGGTGCTTTCAAACTGACTTTTTTGAATATTTGCTTCGTTACCTTTTTGGGTACCTATATTAAGGTGACTGGCATCTAATTCCCTAGGTTGTCTTTTTTTTCTTTTTTTTTTTTTTGCAGATAAGTACTATATTTGCCCTTTTTGAGTCCTTTGAGACCTCTCCTATCCTCCAAGAGTTCTCAAAGATAAGCACTAATGGCCCAGAGAACATGAACATTTAGACTTGTATATTCCATGAAAATTTACTTTTTGGGAGAGGCTAGTAATATTGGCAATGGAGGTAATGGAGAATGCGCAAACAGGACAACCTGTTTTTCTGCTCTCCCTGAACTCCCTCACTGCTCTGATTTATGTTCACAGCTTGCTCTTTGCTGAGTTGGTTTGTGCTCCACCATAGAGATCTTGCTGAGTCACTAACTCTCCTTGAAATAAATGGGACTACTCATTGAATAAGAGCCTATACATGACTGAGGGCGGCAGAATCCAGCCTTGGCTACCATATGATAATGATTAGCATCTTCTACATCAAACTAGGTCATTCAGTCTTTATGAGAAAATGAATTACTGGCAATATTTAAACATTGTTTTATTAAAAACTAAAACAAACACCACTTAAAACACACCACTTAATATACTTGCTATAGATAGTGCACAACACAATCATCTCACTTTTACCTTGTACTTCCCCTGTCTGTTGACTCATCTTCTACTTAGATTGTAAGCGTTTTGGAGAAGGACCATCTTTTTGTTATGAGTTTTTACAGTGTGAAGCACAGTGGGGCTGGGCCCTCTAGGCACTACTGCAATAAAACAAAATATATAGCTAAAATAGTTGCAATTCACATCCTTCTTTTTCCACTTTGCATTGCAGAATTAACCTTTTTACTCTTTTCTTGCCACATGTAAAAGACCAAACCTAGAAGTAGTTTAGATGCATTTATTAGCCTTAATAGGCTAATATGAAAATTAATAGGTAACAGATGTAAAACAAACAAAAGGAAGTATTTCTTCACACAATGCACAGTCAACCTTTGGAACTCTTTGCCAGAGGATATTGTGAAGGCCAAGACTATAGCAAGGTTAAAAAAAGAACTAGATACATTCATGGAGGATAGGTCCATCAAAAGCTATTAGCCAGGATGGGCAGGGACGGTGTTGCTAACCTCTGTTTGCCAGAAGCTAGGAATGGGCAACAGGGGATGGATCACTTGGTGATTACCTGTTCCGTTCATTCCCTCTGGGGCACCTGGCATTGGCCAGTGTCGGAAGACAGGATACTGGGCTAGATGGACTTTTGGTCTGCTCAGTATGGTTGTTCTTATGTTCTTAATAGAGAGAAAAAGTAACAAAGTGCAGATCAGACTTGTTTTAAATAAATCATTTCACTCTTGGAAATGGGAAGATACTATTTAATTTTCAAACTATTTTGGGGCAGGGACCTTGTTCTCTTATTTGTCTCTCAAGTGCCTCATTACTCAGTCTAGGTACTGTACCAGTGGTGGGCAACCTGCGGTCCGTGGGCCGCATGCTGCCATTCAGGGTAATCCACTGGCGGATTGTTTGTTTACATTGACCATCCGCAGGCACAGCCGCCCGCAGCTCCCAGTGGCCACGGCTCACCATTCCCAGTCAATGGGAGCTGCGGGAAGAGGCGGTCAGCATGTCCCTGTGGCCTGTGCCGCTTCCTGCAGCTCCCATTGGCTGGGAATGACGAACCACAGCCACTGGGAGCTGCGGGCAGCTGTGCCTGCAGATGGTCAATGTAAACACTGTCTCACGGCCCACCAGTGGTTTACCCTGATGGATTATGTGCGGCTCACAGGCCACAGGTTGCCCACCACTGCTCTATACACTTTTAATACTAATCATGACTACAAATTACTTGGGAAGTGCCCCAGTTCCTGTAACATGTGGATCATGCCATTAAGAGTGGAAATAAACTGAATTATGTGTCACAGTTTAGTAGCTTGTGTCATACATAACTTAAGAGCTAATGCTTCATTGTGATAAACTTTTGGTGGGGGGCTAACAAAGTATCACCACCAGAAATATTCAGTGACAGCACATCACTGGGATTGCCCCCTTCTTAATATTTATTTAATTTTCAACAATTTGGGCACCAAATTCAAGATCATACTTGCGTAACTGAAAGATGACCCCAGGTCTGGTTGCTATGCAGACATTACCACTGCAGCAAAAATGTATGGTAGAAATGCATATTTTGTGCTTGAGAACAGATAAGTGACATGGATTGGAATTATGGTAAATTTAAATTGATGGCCTAATTAGTATTATCTCTTTTTTGTATTCATTGTAAGAAATATTATCCAGGAGGAACTCGTTTTGCATTAATGTTGATATAAAGTGTAAGTCTGTAGGATTTTCTTTGTAATTTGGCATTAATTAATGCATCATTATTTTAAAGTGTTAATTAAATTGTTACAGAAAGGGACATCTGCATCAGCTCAGAAAGAAACCACATTGCATGAACAATTAGGCTTGCAAAGGTCTGTGACACAGTAGATGGGTTCCCAGATCATTGGCAAAGACACAAAGAAGAGTGGGATATAGTTATGAGAAGCTTCGTCTCTGACAAGCCAGAATACAACATCGTCTCTTTGCTGCTTATTGATGATGCAACTTGATATCATTACTGGAGTCTCAAAGCTAAATAATGGGGACATTGAAAATCTAAAGAGGTAAATATGAATTATTTCCATATTTAAACACTGTACATCGTACTATCATTAATCAGTCATGATGAACTCAAGGGAAGAAATTATGGATAAAATATATTCACAGGTTGTGCAGACTCTCACAAATATTACATTTAAATAAGCAAGGATGCCAGCTATGTTATGGCAATCATGAAATATTAGGGCATTATCAGGGTTAATTATAAGCAATTCGAAAATGCTGTTCCTCAGGCATCTATTCCATTCAGCTTCTGATTATGGGCTGAAATCCTGGCTCCAATGGTGCCATTGGCAAAACTCCCATTGACTTCAGTGAGGCCAGGATTTCACCCATTGTTGTTGTTGTTATTTGTTGAGTGCAGACTCTGATAAAAACCACAAAGGCATAGGCGCAATCTTTTTACCAAGGAAGTTAGTGAGAGGCTTTCCACTGCCTTCAATGAGAGTTGGAACCCCTAACAACCGCTAAGCCTCAAGCTCTGAGCCTGCAAAGAGTGTTGCGCTGGTTGACCTCTGAATCCTCTTGAAGCACCACTGAACCCAATGGGGCTATGCAGAGTGGTCGACCTCTGCAGTTCTCTTTGGAGAATTGAGATCTATATGAAATATTAAACAAGAATAATGGAAGAAAGCATTAGTCCAAAGAACCAACTCTGTGATGGGATGCACCTACAAGAAACGTGCTAGAACCCAGAGCTAAAGTTGTGTAGGATACTTCCAAGATGTGGCTTCCAGGATATTCAACATTGTCCAGCCTTGCCTCTTCCAACAATTACCACTTTCTTTTATTATGGTTGGGTCTGTATTTAAGGATATTTAAAATGTAAAAAATGGAGGCTCTTACTAAGAAGTGGTTTGGGTGCCAAATATTAAAAGAAAATGTCAAAGAAGTTCAATAAAATTTTCAGGCTAAGTATCATGGACTGAGATTAGGCAGACTTGCCTAGCAGTCAGAGCAGGAGCATGGTGGGAACAGGAGCAAAGGCAGGGGTGAGGTAAGAGCCAGGAGCAGGAATAGGGTTGGGTGTAGGAGGCAGGCACAAGCAGGGACCGAGGCAGGCACAGCAGGAAATCACCTTGTTGCTCAGACAAACTTCCTGTGCCTCCTTCTGACTTAAATAGCATTGTTGGACCAATCAGTGGAGCCGGGTGATCCTCCAGTCAGGGCTCCTGTGGGTGGTGCATTGGCTGAAGCTATAGTCCTACTAGCTTTTTGGCCCACAAGGTTTCAACTGACCTCAGGTGGAGGTCAGAATGCAGCAGCTGTCTGGGGACTTCCAGGCCTACATTTAGGACTTGGGACATACACTAAGATACAAAAATTTAAATAAGAACAAAAGACTGTTGCATTTTTATGCATTAATTGTTCCACTCTGGATGTAAAGTTAAAGCAGTAGCTTTCAATTAAAAGCATATGGTATCTAGTAACGTAATTCATGAAATCTTCTAAAGTCCTATGGAATAATTTTATCTTAGATGTCATGGTAAGGGTGAATATATTCTGTAGCATGTTTACAATAATTGTGGTAACTGAATCCATCCCATGAACATAAAATGATTGAAGTGATTTATTGGAACAAATCAATGTTCGTAACATTTAATAAACTTTCTGTTAACAATGTTTGAAATATCTATAAATGAACTAGCCTTAAGGAGTTTTACATACTGCTTTTGATAGTATATATTGAGTAGATCAGTAGTGCCTTGGGCCAGGTTAGATACTCAGAACTGCTATTTACTATCTATAAACAGAACCAAAATTTTATGGGGTCTGGAGGTATTTCCCTGGAAATTCCAAGCACTGGAACTTTGATTATGCTTTCATATCATGTATAAAATTATTTTAACAGGTGCCATATTTGTGGCAAAATGTATGGCCAAAGTATAGAACAAATCTTCTTACTACTACTAATTTTTTTTTTTACAAGAAGACACACAACTTACCTCTGACCTATCTGACATTGTACACATATCAAATATGTTACTAAATGACATCTATACCAAATCAATCATAATACTTTGCAGTTATATTGTATCTTTTATATGAAGATTTAAAAGAGTTTTATACAAAGATGAACAAGTATAATGGTAGCTACTGGAATCAATGGGATGGGTCTAACCTTCCTTAATTCTGACCCATGTCAAGTGACCAGCTAGAAAATAAAAAGCCATTTCTTACCAGCACTGCCATGTGTTGAACACTTAGAGTAAGTACTGTTATCCCCGTTTTATACAGTAGGTAGAGCGAGTGAGGCACAGAGAGATTAACCCACATATTTTTCAAACCAGCCTGATTTGGATTTCTTCAATTTCAGGCTTGGAATAACATTGGCCTGGTTTAAGACATGCTGAGCATCTTTCATTGGTTTGAGTTGTGCATAGACTCATAGACATAAAGGGCTGGAAAAGACCTTGGGAGGTCATGTAGTCCATCCTGCCCACTCTGAGGCAGGACTAAGTATATCCTACACCATCCCTGACAGATATTTGTCCAACCTGTTCTTAAAATCCTCCCTTAGAAGCCAATTCCAGAGCTTAACTATTGTTAGAAAGTTTTTCTAATATCTAACTTAAATCTCCATTGCTGCAGATTAAGCCCATTACTTCTTGTCTTACCTTCAGATGACATGGAAAACAATTGATCACCATCCTCCTTATAATGGCCCTTAACATATTTGAAGACTGTTCTCACGTTCCTCCCTCAGTCATCTTTTCTCAAGACTAAACATGCCCAGTTTTTAGCCTTTCCTCAGAGGTCAAGTTTTCTAAACCTATTATCGTTTTTGTTGCTCTCCTCTGAACTTGCTGCAATTTCCATACGTTTCTTAAAGTGTGATGCCCAGAACTGGACACAGTACTCTGAGGCCTCACCAGTTCTGAGCAGAGCAAGACATCTATCTCCCATGTCTTACATACAACACTCCTGTTAACATACCCCATAATAACAATAGCCTTTTTTGCAACTGCATCACATTGCTCTCTCATATTCAATTTGTGATCCACTATTACCCCTGGCCCTTTTACCACAGTACCTACCACCTAGTCAGCTATTTCCTTTTTGTGTTTGTACATTTGATTTTTCCTTCTTAAGTGTAGTATTTTGCACTTGTCTGTATTGAATTTAATCTTGCTGATTTTGGACCAATTCTCCAGTTTATCAAGGTCATTTTGAATTCTAAACCTGTCTTCAAATTGCTTGCAATCCCACTCACTTTAACGTCAAGAGCAAATTTTATAAGCATACTCTCCCCACCATTAACCAAGTCATTAATGAAAGTAGTGAATAATACCATGTTAGTCAGCATTTCTGAAAATCAGGCCCACACTGGTGGGCACCTAAAAACTGAGGAAGCCAGGCTCAGAGGCCACTGTTGAAAAATTTGATCTAAGTGACTTTCTAGAGTTGCCACTTGTCCTGGTTTTCCCAGGATCATTCCCTTTTTTGGGTGGCTGTCCCAGGAAATCTCCAAGTCATCCTGGGACATTCAAATTCCCAGGTTTTGTCAGTCAAACCCCATTTGCTCCCTCAGCCCCTAGCGGCTGCAGCAGAAGGAGCCATGGGGCAGTGGCACATGCAGAAGAAGGAGCGCTGGCTCTGGAGTGTCTGAGACCATAGGGACAGGGGCAGTCAGGAGCAGTAAGTGGGGATGGGGGACTTTGGGGCCAGTAGTGCATAGTCACTGCCACACAGACACTGGCTGTAGGAGTCGCTGGTGGGTGAGAGTGGGGTGGATCTGACCAGTGCTGTGTCCTGCTTGGTGAGCTTGGTGCCTGGGGCAGTCCTGGGAGCAAGATCCCATAGGGGCTGCTGCCCTGTCTCAGGAGTGGAATGGAATGACAGTGCCCTGGGGGAGGGGGGAAGAGGCAGAACCATGGTGTGTATGTGGCGAGGTGTGGGGGATGGGGGATGTCCCAGTTTTTTGTACCTCAGAGGGCAGGTGTCCTGGTTTTTTTGTACTCAGAGATGGCAAACTTAGAATTGGCCAAAGGCACATACAAAGAGCCTGTGGCAGACATGAAAACCCTGGGCTCATTGAAAGGGTGAAATCCTGGCTTCACTGAAGTCTAAGATCAAACTTTCATTGACTTCACTGGGGGCAGTGTGTCACACCTCATTTCTCCTTAATCTCATGCTCTAAAAACCAGACCAAGGCTACACAAAATGATACCCCAGTGATGCATGTAGTCCCCTCTCATCCCCCTTTAGTACCAATCAACATTCTTCCCTCAGAACTTGTAATTAACAGGAAAAGATATTAAATGTATATTATTAAAATGTGTGTGTACGTATAAAATACATTATGCAACATACAGAGTGGCAGGTAAGAGAATTTTTGTGCGTTGGACAAATACAGAAGATTCAATCATAACTATGAATTAGAATATACCATTAGGCAAGATAATGGAAAACAATGTGTCTCTCACCAAAAGTTTACTGCTGTCTTAAAGGAAGCTAACTTGCAGCAGCATCATGAAGTCCCCCAGATTTTAGTAAATTTTTACAGAGAACAGTGATAAAAATGCATGTTTTATTATATATATAAATTATTGTGCTACTCAGCTTTCTTGCCAGATGTTAACGTGGCCCACAAAAACTTCCAGAGTTGAATAACTTTGATCTACAGGTATGCAAAAAATTAATTAAAAAGTAACATATTATGTTTATCCTTTAAGAAAACGACTAGATTTTTTTCCTTATTTGCTGAGTACTTATAACAAATTAAGTGTTGATCAATCAATATAATGATCCATTTGACCCAGAAATACTTCTAATAAAATGTATGCAGAATTTCTAATAAAACTACAATCCCAACAGAATTTGAACTCATTACTTTTGAAATATTAGGCAGACAGTTTCCTTCACTAATATGCATTTGAATTTACAGGCAGTAAATTATTTGAAGGGGCCCATATAGAGTGCACTCACACATGCGTGCACAGACACACATACAGCAAAAGAAATGTATTAAGAATTACCAGAAAAAAAATTAAGTGCTCCAGAGTTCAAAGTCCTTAGGGAGGCAGCATGGTCTAGATCTTGGCATGAACTTGGGAACATATTTGTCTGAAATGTATATCCTTTACATTTAATTTATTATTAATACTTCAGCCAAGCTTAAAAGATCAGCAAGTGTCACACTGCCAGCTTGTGAAATGCCTCAGATTCTGCAGCTGGACATGCTCATAGTGGTGGTTTCAATACCATCAGCTATTCGGAGTATGCACGTAGCCACTAAGTGGTGATTACACCCCCTCTGTGCATGCTGAATGCCAGTCAATAAGCTACTGGTACTGCACATTTAAGTCTTGCACCCTGGTGTTAACATGGTAACTTAATTTGATTACTGATGACTTAGCTGCTGCCATGTTGTCCCTGTTTGGTAAACTACATAGCCCATAATCAATAATCAGACAACCTAGCCCTAACAATAAAAATAGTCACTGCAGATCAAACCCACTTAGTCCTTGTCCTATCAATCTACTTTCTTGCTGAATGCTCACTGTTATAGTTATGGGGTTGTACCTTTGCCCTCTCTTGGTCTCTCTCTGTGGTCACTCATTCCCAGTGACAGGCACACAACCTCACTTCTCACATTGGAGTCTTGTGATTCACCCCACTTTAGACGAGACTGATCAGGCTACTGCATCCCTGTTACCAACTATGTTGCCTCCAACAAGTCATTTGGGTTTGGCCCCTGCTACAGACTTCTCTCTGGGCGCTTTTGAGTAATATGAAATTGCAGTGACCCAGGAGTGGTCACCTGGTTGAAAACACAAACTCCAAATCCACAAATATTATATATAGGTATATAAAATTAATACATATAATTCCCACATTCTTTACACTTACCCCAAAGATGGACTTTGCAGTGTTAAATTCAGACTCTAATGGATCAAGTCTGAGGACCACTTGTGGAGAACATTCTGCAAGAAGCCTCCTTCCCTCTCTAACCAAAGTGATTCAAGCATGAGTATTTTTGCCAAACGTAACCACCACAGTGTTTCATACAGAGATGCTGTTTCTCAGATAATCAGGTCCCAAGCCATTCTCGGCTCTGTGGTATCTTTATTTTGCTGTATTGAAAGCAGACCTGGGTTTTTCCCCACACTTGTAAGTCTATTTTATTTTATTGCTCACCATCCTAAGGTACCAAGAATGCCCTGGAATCTAAAACCTGTCCTTTCTGCTCTCCTGTAGGGTCCCTGTTCTGGTGTGAAAGATGAGAGAAGTCCTCTTTCTCTTTGAACATGCCAAGGATTGCCCCACCATTCAAAGAGTTAAATCCCCAAGTGAAAGGGATGGGGCCAAATGTGAATATCCTCATGAATATTAATAGCCTGGTTGTGGGTACAGGAGCTAGCGGAGCTATTGCAGCTGGGCAGCTGCCAGATGTAAGCATTCAAAATGTGGCTTCTGTACCAATGAATGAGATTTTCGGAAAACCTGGTTTTGTTGCTGTTAAAAGAATTTATTTCTGCTGAAACCTATAACTCCTAGGTTAATAAAGTGAACTTTGATGGGAGTAGTGGGAAATATGGGCTTCCCAGGAAAGTTAGGGCAAACTTAGATGCATTTCGAGAACACTGATTTATGGAAGAGATTGAAATTGATAATATCAAAGCCTGAATTAACACTTTCTTTTGCTTCCCTATCAGATGCTAAATCGAGCTGTAGTGAAACTGTCCTGCCACCAATATAACCAATGCCATCTGTAAACAAAACATTCCATAAAATCATCTAACTCACTCAGTTTAGTACTTCTTTGGGTAATTTTTCTTTAAACTTTGAGGGCTTTCATGGAACCAATTACTATAACAGGTTTGACTGACCACAGGAATAGCCAATGGATCTGCTACTACTTTACAAGGCTCCTGCAAAACAGCCATGAAGAATCTGAACATCTCTGACTAAGGCCATACATCAGAGGCCAATATACTGAAAAGAGCTGGTCCACAGTCAGCAGGCGGTGGGCCCTGGCAAGATTAACTGTGCTTTCAGCCCTAAAAAAATATGCAAATAGATACTATTGGAAAGGCATTGTAATAGCTAAGGATTTGAGTACAGCCAACCAACCTTCCCCCATATTTGGAAAGATTAGATTTTTCTGAGTGGTATCCAAGGTGAGGAGAGGAAAGAAAAGTCAAACACTATTCAGTATAGGGTATTTGTACAGTACTCTACAACATTCACATGGAGAAATGTATTCTTGATTCTATTCTATCCAGGTTCTTATACCACCTTCATCACTGTAGACCAAGAAATGCACTAAGTGCACTAAGAAATGTAACTAGCATTTGCCAAGAATGGTTCTCATGTGTAGCGATGGCTAGAGGAATGTAGGACCATCAGAAGCTCTGAACATGTTTAGCACAGTTTATGGCTATGTTAGAAAATTGTTAGCTATTTACATGCTCAAGCTAAACAAGACACAATTAAGACTAACTTGCTCTCCTGGTTCTCCCTCAATTCAGAGCCCTGCCAGGTTTATGAAACCTAGGAGAGAGGCCAAGCTATGGCTTTTATAATTGAACTATTAAAATTGCTAAACTCTTTTCTGACTTGGCTGATTTTGATTAGGACCTACCCCTTACATAGCTGACTTTTGTACTTGTTTATTTTACATATGAAAATTTTTGAATCAGATCTCATTACTGGTTCATAATCAAGTAGGGAATATTTGTTTCTACTGTTCTTTTAATGCTTGGTCCATTTTGCAGACATTCTTTCAGATGTTTGAAAGATACACCATGTTACTTTATATACCTAAGCCATTTTAACAAATGAGAAAATAGCTTCACAGGTGCAAATAAATTAAACTTTGCAAGAATTTTTCTTCTGGCTCATCCCACAGACCAATTTGCTGCACTCATACTGCCAAAATATTCATTGTAAAGACTTCTGCTGCCTTCTCTGGTTTGTTCATCCTGTTCTCAAAACAACCCACATATAAGTTATGTATGTTCCAATCTCAGGGGAGACATGTTTTAAACTTCCCAGTTGACTATTACTCCTTTAAGTGAATTCTAAATCCAAACACTGCACTACCGTGTGTTTCTTTAAGTATTATTTTCTGAGAGTTTTGCCAGAAATTTCAACTATCATGTGGACTGAGAATAGTATTTCATATAGATATGGCATTACTCTATTACAGTTTGCCTCTGAAATCCTTGTTTATGCCAACTTGCAAACATTTCTCAATAATAGTTGCAGTTATCGTCAGTTATCCATTAACTTCTTATTAAGTAAAAAATTTCAAAAAAAAATTGGACATGCTTATGTTACAATGGCTTTTCATAGGCAAAAATCTTTTGGCACCTTCTCTTTATTTAGCCAATTGCCACTTCAGTGTGGTACCAAATCATTTCAGTATATGGAAATGTTATTAATAAATTTCCAGAACAAAATATATTGAAAAGCTCATGTAGCCATTAGCTCAGCCAACTAGCTTCATAGTGACCATAACATCATTGGAATATTTTTCACTGACTCCTATTCCAGTTCAGGCAGAAAACAAGGGATAATACAGTTGTTTGTCAGCCTATGTGGATTCACTTCATTTAAAAAGTGCAGAAAACCATTCACTTTGTCTGTCATGGACGGAGCACCATCCTTTGCTATTGATAACAACTTTTTTAACCAATGCCACTTTCACGAAGGCACTTAATGGCTTTGGGATGCTTCTGCAGTAGCGGGGGTAACACACATGGAATGGCCTTTATGCACTTGTGCCAATCAAAATATATAGTAGTAACCAAAAAAGATGTTTATTGGGCAGCCTCAGTGGTGTTAGCTGATTCACTAATAGTCAGTACATAAAAGTCTACAAGTTTCACTTACCTGATAAGCCTGTCTGCTACAACTAATGCCAACAACTCACTCCAGTAAATGGATGACAGGCCAAACAAAGGAATCCTTCCAGGTTCTCAGTGCACTGCAGTTTTCATTTCTCCAACGTGGATCCTTTCTACCATTCCATAGTCAGCAATGGGACTTTGGTGTCAAGTCTATATCCTTGAGATGCACACGAAGGCTACAAACTGCAGACTTCATATAAGCATCTGGTTTGATCAGGTATAATAGGAATTCACCAAAACAACTTTCTCTGTTTATTCTTGAGGTGGACTGTATACAGTCTATTTTGCAGAAAAACTGGTATGCACTATTTGCTAATGATGTTTTACTCCTAGAAAGAGCAAGCGTGTGTGTGTGAGTAATCTGTCTGGTGAATGCAGCAAAACAGAGTGTGAAAAGGAAAGGCTGTGGGACAATGGCAATTTTAGAATGCTGAATTCACTACATTTTATGTAGTGAATTAAAGCTTTCCCTGACTTCTCCAGAATTTACTATAACCTGCTAATAAATAATTTACAAATCATTGCACAGCTTATGATATTAAACACTTATATGGACCTGTCAACATTTGAAAAACTATCACTAATCATGTATTTCAGGTGCAAAGTAAGGTCTTAAAATATTTTTTCCATCAACAGTTTGGACCTGTGGCTGAAATTCTCTCACTCCCAATACTGCCACTTTTACCCATAGGCCAGATCTGACCTATTACTGTAGAGCTCTCGCTTATTGGTTGACAGCAGAGAAATCTGCCAAAAGCCAACCAATAGTATCTGACATGAACGTTGATGTCATCCTGTGCCTATCATGGAGTGAGATAGTCAATTATCTTTACAGAGAGAGGCGCTGAGAAGCTGAAAATTTTTTTTAAAGGTATGCATCTTCAGTTCAGAACTGAAACAGGCCATGCTTGTTTGGTTCAGAGGGTTTTTTTTGTTTTTTTTTTGGGGGGGGGTGTGGGAGTGGGGTTGGTTAAAGGTTGGCTCGGCTTGAGATCCATCCGGCTTTGGAGTTTTACTGAAACCTAGCTTTAAAATATGGTAAATCAGAGAGATGCAATCTATTATACTTAAACCTAACACTTCCACTATCCCACCCCCTCCAGTATATGCTATGCCAAAAAGTTGGCATACAATTGCCTTCAAAAAAACCTCCACATGCCCAAATATACATAATTCCATTTTCAATTCTCAGCCCTTTATTTAAAGGTTTTCTTCTTTGGCTCAGACATTTTTGCATATCAAGTCAAAAGAATCCTCAAAAACCATGAAAAATATAGGTATACATTTTATTAGTATTAACCAGCAAAATAAAAAAGCCAAACAATTTCTTTTGTAATTAAATGTAAATAAATTCCCTAAGAGGTAGATTTAAAAAATTTACACAAAACCATTATGATATTTGAAAATATTACTATTTCAATAGTGCTATTAGTGTGCACGACTCTTTGCAAAAATTCAAGATATAGAAAACAAAGACGAAAAATCAAAGTTTTATACCAAAAAAAATCTGTATCTTACAGATTAATATTTTTACCCAAAACAGATTTTATTAACTGTACTGGAAATTTAAATGATTGACTATACTGTACCTAAGGTCAACAACCCACAGCATTCTATTTTGTAAACGATCCTGTATAAGCAAACATCCGATCTGAGTAAGAACTTACATATTTAGAACTACAATATGCTAGTGATATAGTAGGATCTTGTTTACTGAGATATACAGTAGAACCTGAGGAACTGATATTACAGTGGAAAGAAATCTAAATTACCTTCACAGATTTTCTACTACTTCCAAGTAATAAAAATGTTACATTCTGTACTCTAAATAAAATCTTAGTTGCTATTGACAGTTAGTATGAGATCCAGTCAGAAATACCAAGCTGTGAAAATAAGACCCAACTTCTGTTGTTGTTGTTGATACATCTGGCATCCAATCATGAAAAACAATGTCCATGTCACTAAAGTGGCCTCCAGGCATTCAGTATATCTACATCGGGGTTAAACATCTATGTGAAGATGTGACAGCACACCTTATAAAAGATATTATTGAGTAATATAGACTTTCTGTAATAACCAAACAGTAAAGAATATAGCTTTTTAAAGGTCTCCCCATGGCTGATCTCATGACTCAAAGATGAGACACTGTGCTGCAAGCTAAGTAATAAAATCTGGTGGATACTGTGGGCTAGCTTGTGACAAATCATATCAAAGTATTATTAAAGAAGGAACTTGAGACCCAACACTATTATTGATTCTTGACAGAATTTCTTATAAATAAATGTTGCAATCTGATCCTGGACTTTCCAAGGTCCTGATAGAATTCTACCTAGTATAGGGCAGGTTGCAAAACTGTAACATTATATTTGTGAAAGTTGAAAGAAGCATATTCAGTATCAAACAGGTAGTATGGTCTAAAGGAGGCCAGCAAGAAACTGAATTTCAAAGGCTTAATATGCCTAGAGCTGCAGATTACTATTTAAAATGTGCAAAGCAATTTCTAAGTTTATAACTGTGCTGTGAACGTGTTAGTGGAATGAATCTGTGACCCTTTAGAGCACGAAGGACACACCTCCATTAGTGTCCATATTCCTGCACTGAAGAGGCTGATACAGTCAACTGAAATGACAGGGTGATAAATATAAAACCACTATCATCAATAAGACTGGAATGTAAAAGCACTTAGTTTCAGCCTAAGTAACTCACAGAAAGTTTGGTTTCAAGAACCAATGCATCATCCATCAGTACTCTACCTTCTGTTGACAAAGTAATTGTAAGATACCTAGAATGGAGGTTCAATATGAACTGACATTTTTGAAAGGAGGAATTGTGTGCTGCACTTACTCATTAAATGTATTTTCTTCCACTAAAGATGTTTCCTTTTTTAGTTTATGTATGAATAACTTTAGTTAAAGTTCCCTTGACACATTGACTTTGCTTTGAATAGCACCTATGTTCATTAACATAAAACCTGAAAGAAAATAATTTTAATGTAGCTTTTTTAACACTTCAAAAGCCTTTAACAAATTGATAGAGCACAATTATGTATTCTAAAGGGAATTATAAAGAGATCACACAAGGTTGAAAAGTTCTGGTTAATAAAAATACCTAAGTAAAAACAGGCACTCTGTGTGGAACTTTAATGCATACTAGATTAAAGTAATAAAATTATTTTAAAAATCTCAGTTTAATGTGGAAGTGTAATTATTTTGCACATACCACATTAGCCTGATGATAACATAAAGGGTGAAGAGTAAGACAGTCAGAGATTAACTAGCAGTTAAATTGCCAGACCACCTTTAAATCAGACTATTGAGTCATGGCAAAACTGGACAAGTGTTCAGTAAAGAACACGTTTGAGAGCCAACAGCAATACATAGCTACAATAATTTGGGTGTGAGTAGATGTACTAATTATTAATATCCTTGTATTAACTGAAGATATATTTATGATGTTTCTTTAAAGGACTACGTGATACCATGCCCCTCCAAGAACCTGATAAAGCAGTAATGGAAAAACCCAAAACTGCTGATAGGATCAGGCGGTAGTGAAAGAGTTGTTATCAAATAGGAAACAGGTTAAAACACAAATCTGCATGTAATGTAGGGTTGGACTCCTTTCTGTGAATATGGGTCTGAATTTACATCCCAAAAGATAGCTTAGACTGTATGGTAAAAGTCTCCTCTACTGTTCTGGTTTTTTGTTGTTGTTGTTGTTGTTTTTTATTTTTTTTCCATTTCTGGCAAAGTGTCATTTGTATTTTAAACCTACATTTCAGATTGTACTAACACCAACTACTTAGGGCAAACATTCCTCTCAAATTCACTGCTGTTCATCCACTCAGGATATGAAGATTGTGCCTAAAACCATCAAAAGCTGGTGGCAGGTATAAGCCCTGTGACCAGGAGCTCAAGAAGGTAAGGAGTTCTCTGCTCCACCTGTTGCTGAACAGTGGGAAGAATATCCACAGACTTGCTCATCCATATAATTTATTATTTGTACTAATATAGCACGTAGAAATCCTACTCATGGACCAGGATCCAATTGTGCTTGGTGCTAGACAAAAAGAAACCAAAAAAGACAGTCCTTGCTCCCAAAAGCTTGCCCAAAATCTAAGTAATAAGACAAGGGAGAACAGATACATACACACAGGGTAGTACAAGAAAATACAGAAGCAATATTGGTAAGTATGCTGCTCTCTTATGCTGATTCCACAGCCTATTTACCCAGAAGGACAGAAGCTCCAGAGGGGAGGCACAGCTACAGAGATCTTCATTTGCATAAATTTTCTACTCAGAATTCCTGAAGTCACACTTTGAAAGCCACCATAACTGTACCCAAACTCATTTGGTTGGGTAGTAGAACTGAACTGAGAGAAGAAAGGGGACAAGGGTTACTACCTTAGTGCATGGACTCTGCTCAAGGGTCAATATGCTATTAGCTCCCCTCCAGTGAGGATGAGAAGAAGAGTTGATGCAGACTGAGGATGTCAAGATGGGAGATGATATACAGGTGGTTCCTTGATGAGGTGCAATGCAGAAAGGGGTCTTAATGGAACCTGCAGAGGACAGCAACAGAGCTAAGTGAATTCTGGTGATGGTCTCTCCTTCCCAGCCACCAACTAAAGCTGAAATCACTATATGTGGGTGAGGTGCCACAGAGCAGGAGCAGACAGCACTTCCCAAGGGACTGGAGACAGCCCTGCCTGAGTGCACCTCAGGACTCTGGGACTATACCACCCACTAAAACAAACCACGAGTAGGGTTTAGCAGATGGGAAGGAGGAAATGATGCGGTAAAGGGAC